>NC_140995.1:135270316-135433214 GCF_052327205.1 Somniosus microcephalus
AGCACTGCGTTCCTGGAAGGCCCTGTAGGACCTGTTCCATGGTCCTCTGCCATATGGCTGGGGCGGACGCCACACCAAATACCAGGCGATTGTACTGGTACAATCCCTTGTGTGTGTTAATCGTTAGGAGCTTTTTCGAGTCCTGCTCCACCTCCATCTGTAAATAAGCTTGACAAAGGTCAATCTTCGTAAAGTGTCTACCCCCAGCTAACGATGCGAATGTGTCCTCTATCCGCGGCAGTGGATACTGTACCGTGTGCAGGACTGGGTTAATAGTTATCTTAAAATCCCCGCAAATGCGAACCTTCTTTGGTTCCCCCGGCGTGTTATTTGCAGATTTCTTTATAACTGGGACGATGGGCGTGGCCCACTCACTCCACTCAATCTTTGTAAGGACACCTGCACTCTCTGAGGCATCCAGTTCTGCTTCCACAGCTGGCCGAATGACGTAAGGCACCGGTCTGGCCTTACAAAACTTGGGGTTTGCGTCTTGAGCAATAGTTATTTTTGCTCTAATGTCCTTTAAGGTCCCCAGCCCTTGTTGGAACACCTCTGGTGTTTTTGCCAATATTTTCGACAGCCTGTTTGTAATGGTTGTATCATCCTTGGTGGTCTCTACTTTTATCTCGTGTATCGACTTCCAGTCGAAATGGATTTTTCTTATCCATTCCCTACCCAAAAGTGGTGGTCCATCGTTTGGTAGGACGTATAAATAAAGTCCTGGCACTTTTCTGCCGTTGTATTTAACTGTTACTTGCATTTTTCCCTTCGGGTAAACTTTTTGTCCCGTATATGTTTTTAATTTGATTTCGGTATCCGTTAAGGGAATGCGTTTGAACAGCCTGTTATAATCTTGTTCATTAATTACTGATAGGGCTGAACCCGTGTCCAGCTCCATATTAACTTCGACGCCTGCTACCTTCATTTTAACCCACATGGTGCTGTGGTCCTCCGTTTTGTCTACACCATATAACTTGAGACATCCCAGACCTTTAGGCTCTGCTTTTGTGCCTTCCTGTGACTCGTCTGAGCTACTGTCAGATATCTTATGTATTTTTGTCCTTGCCTTGGTACTGCTCGGATTGCCCCCACTATTGGGTTTCGTACCCGACCGACAAACTTTCGCTATATGCCCCTTTTTCCCACACTGCCGGCATATTTTATCACGAAACCAACAATTACTTTGGTCGTGGGTGGTTTTGCCACAACGGTAGCATTTACCTTTGTGAAATGTCACCTCATGGGTGTCACAGCCAGTTGTATTTTGTCGTATTTGAGCATCACCCTGTGCTGCTGCTTCATGTGTCGATGCTATTTCCATCACCTGATCTAGGCTGAGCTGTTTCTTGGCTAGCAACCGTTTTCGTGTACTCTCATTTAACATGCCACAGACAAATCTGTCTCTGATCGCTTCCGCCAAAAAGGCTCCAAACTGGCAATGTTTGGACAACCGTCTGAGCTCAGCCAAATAGGCTGCCTGCGACTCATCATTCCTTTGGTCGCATCTGTAAAAGCGGTACCTTTCCGCTATAAATGGTGGCTTAGGGTTTAAATGTTCCTTTAACGTATCAACAATTTGGGCATACGTTTTGTCTGCTGGCTTTTCTGGAGTAAGAAGATTCCTCAGCAGACCGTATGTTTTTGCCCCCATAGAATTTAATAAGGTTGCTGCCTTTTCGTCATCTTTCACCTTGTTTACTATGCAATAAAGTTCATGCCTTTCTACATATGCGTCCCATTCTTCTATGTCGGCAACAAATTCTGACAACCGAGCTTCTTTAGCCATTTTTAAAACTGCTGAAGAGGTTTTCCCGCCTTTTTCCACTAGATGGCGCTGTTGTTTTTTTTCTTTAACTGCTGAAGAGAAAAACTTTTCCCCTTTGTCCACTAGATGGCGCTTTTCCCGCCTTTCCTCCCTCTGCTGTCAACGACGTCTCTCCAGGTTCGTTATTTTTGGCCCTTGCAGCTTCCGTTATTGCCACCGCCGCTATTACAACGACCTTCCCCTCTCGTGGCCCGCTAGTCCTCGTGGCTCCGTTTGTTCCCCAGATCGCCTGCCCATTCTGGCCCTTGCAGCTCGCGTTCCCCGGGAAGGATTGCAGTTTACCTGGCCCTGGGTGGACTTTTGCCCCGTGTCTGGAACGCCCGTTCAGCCTCTTCTCTCAGCTGCCGCAGCCTCCGCTGGAAACCTCTCTCTCTCGCTCCGTTGCTGCCGCTCCTCCTGAACTGGGTGGCCTCCTTCGGTCGACGCTGGACTCTGCAGGCTGGTAAGAAGCTTCTCTCCCCGTACTGCTACCGATCCTTTGTTGCACCTTGTACTGGTGAGTTCGAACGTTACTCGTCGCCAGTGTAAAGTATGCGAATATACTTAATACAATAAGGAAGAGACAGCTTAGAAGGTTCGACGTAGGTCTTTACTTCATACCAACAGGCGGGAACTGAGGGGAGATCAGTACCCACAGTACTATTTATACCCCTATGGCCAGGAGTGGTACTACGGTATCACTACACCCTACAAAGTAGTGCTGCCCTGGCCATAGGTTTAAAGTAACATACATATTACATACACAACACCGACGCACTTCCACCTGTTGCTGGCGGGTCCCGCAGCGACCGCCATTTTTGGCTGAGCGGCAACGCTGCCGATGTCGTCACTCGTGAAAATTATGTAGATTATGCAGATCGTGACATGGAGAAAGGTTCGTGACCATTGCCATGAAGCTATAGTTAAAGCAAACAGCTTTCACAGGACAATTCACTATAAAACAAAACTGTACCATTTTGTCCTTGTACAAGATCTTGGTTAGGCCTCAGTTAGAAACTGTGTCCAGTTTTGGTCTCCTCATATGGTGAGGAATATTGAAGCTTTGGAAAGTGTGCAGAGGAGGGCCACAAGATTAATCCCTAGTTTAAAACATCTTAGATACACAGATAGGCTCAACGAGTTGGGTCACTATACTTTAGAGAAGCATAGACTTAGGGGTAACTTATCTGACATCCAGTCCTGGATAAGCTGAAATTTCCTCCAATTAAACTTTGGGAAGACTGAAGCTATTGTCTTCAGCCCCCAGCCACAAACTCATTCCCTAACCACCGATTCCATCCCCATCCCTGGCCACCATCTCAGGTTGAACCAGATGGTTCGCAACCTCGGTGTCTTATTTGACCCAGAGCTGAGCGTCCAGCCCCATATCCTCTCCATCACAAAGATGGCCTACTTCCACCTCCTGTCACCTGTCTCCGCTCTTCCCTTAACCCAGCTGGTGCTGAAAACCTCATTTTGTGACCTCCCGGCCCAATTACTCCAATGCTACCCTGACTGGCCTCCACCCTCCATAAACTTGAGCTCATACAGAACTCTGCCCATATCCTAACTCACAACAAGTCTCGTTCCCCCATCACTCCTGTCCTCGCTGACCTGCATTGGCTCCCAGACCACTAATGCCTTGATTCTAAAATTCTCATTCTCGTGTTCAAATCCCTCCATGGCCTTGCCCCTCCCAACCTCTGTAACCTACTCCAGCTCTATAACCCACATTCCTCCAACGCTGGCCTCTTGTGCATCCCCCCACATTCTTCGCTCCACCATTGGCGACCGTGCCTTCAGCCGTCTAGGGCCTAACCTCTGGAATTCCCTCCCTAAACCTCTTCGTATCTCCACCTCTCTCTCCTCCTTTAAGACACTATTTAAAACCTACCTCTTTGACCAAGCATTTAATCACCTGTCCTAATATCTCCTTCTTTGGCAACTTGAAGCGGTTCCACTCTTGTTGTAATATAGTCCTAGTTTTTCAATTCTCATCTTAATTATATGGTAAATTTTACAATTTAGAACTCCCAGCACAGTGCTCCAGACAACATGAACATGAGTAATTTAACCACGAGGGTCAGCGAACCTGATCCATAGTGTGTACAATCTTCCAACGATCCCAAGTATTGTCCTAGTAAATCTACGTTGCACCATTTCAATGGGTTCAATAATCTTTCTATAACTGAGCACTCAAAACTGCACAAGGTACTTCAGTTAAGAAGCAACTCTACGGGCTGGATTTTCATTCAGAAGTCGGGTTGGAGGCGGGACTATAACTTTCGGGGTTGTAGTCCCGCCTCCATCGAGATGCGGCCAATCCGCGCGATTTTAAATTGATTGACCTTGTTGAGCCCGCTGGGCGGGCTCAGCAGGCCAATTAAGGGCCACCCGGCAACAGGTGACATCACAGACTGAAATTTCATCTGTCAAGACGTTTTGACAGATGAAATATCAGCATTTCACAGCTGTTTGAAGCTGTCAAACATTGACAGTCTTACTTCTAACATGAGTCCTTCTCCACAGACTCAGTTAGAAATCTCTCCTGCACAGAAAGCTGCAGGCTGTCACTTTTGACAGATCGCAGCCATTCTGCTTTCTGTGCCGGTGAGATGAGGGACTCCCCGAACCTAAAGGAAGGCTGAAAAGGTAAGAAAAGGTAATTTACACTTCTTTAATCACTTTAGACACACCAAGCACACTTACCTTTGCACTCATGCACACATCACTCACCTGAACACCGACATCTCGACCCCTCCAAGCCCTTCAACCCGACGGCCCGACTCCTCCAACTTGGCGTGGTTTGGAGCCGTCGGGAATCCCACAGTTCAAGCATTAAAATAGGGATTAGGCTAAAAACTGCCTGTTAACTACCTGTTAACAGGCAGTTAATTGACACTAATCCCTTCCCGCCTCGGGGAGGCAGGTCCCAGTGCGGGGCGGGTACCCGCCTCCTTTGAAAGTGGCATGGAGGCGGGTTTGGGTACGGGATGGTGTCGGGACCCCCGATTTCAGGAATTTAACCCCCCCCGCACACCTCCAATCCCGACTCCACGGCACACTGAAAATCGAGCCCTATGTCTTGCACAGTATTCAATGGCTATAAAACCTAAAATCCTTCTACCCTTCTTATGGTGGGCAGTTATACATTTATGCATGCATAATGGCAAGTGACCTAGATGCTGGGATGGTCCAAGGTTAACAGATGTGGTCAATGGCAGAAGTGGGGCCCACCTGGGGATCCTGGCCTACAACCTGCAGCACCAGCAAGGGACATGACATTTCTTTACCGGTAGGACTGGCAGATTTGCGAGTGGCTTGCTGATTCTGCTTTACCCTGCCCCATGACCCCCCCACCCCCTCCCCCCACCCCAGCGGGTACCCAAGATGAACCCATAGTGCCACAGCTGTTTAAAACAGGCACTTGCTGCCCGGCACTTGCTGCCCATCATGGTCAGTTGGGTTATGCGAAGAATAACGATCGAGGGCAGAAATTGTGAGGCTCCACTGCTGGCACAGAGTGTTGTTAGAATAAGGAGATCAAAGATAGGGCTACAGCATTGTCACCCTGATTCTGTGCCTTGCTCTCATCTCCACAGCATCAGTGCAATCTCACGATTTCTACCCTTTGTGTCCCCTCCACGGCAATCTGTAATTTGGGTATGTTATAAATATAACCTGAGCAACACGAAAGGAACAAACAGACAAGAATCCATTACCAATTTTGACCCAGCTTCTTTATTGACCTAGAGGATAAAAGTACCGCCTGGTGTAATACAAAGCCAAGAACGCCTGAGATCTCAGGTTCAATACTAGATTTGTGCTGAGTCTCAGCTGCAGCAGTAATTGAAGTACTGCAGTTGCCTTCAGTGTTCTCTGGGCTAGGGAGAGAAACAAATCAACCAGGTTTCCCACCCCAATCACTATTTCATGATTTCTGACTAAAAGTGTGTTTATGTGAACATGGGGAGGGGGTGACGAAAGATTTTGTCAGTGTGTTGCATGCAGTGACATTGTAAAAGTATTTATATAGAACAGATTCACATTTTTGACGCACAGAGGAAACCTTCCCCCAGGTGAGGACAGGACTGAGCTTGGCTCAAACAGCTTGATGAGACACACTAAGGACTCATTTTCAACTGCTGTTTGCCTTTTCCTCACCTTAAAAATGAGTGGCCAGCAATTGAAAATTGAGGAGGGATTACTTTGGCCGCTCCATTAACGCCAAAGGCCCACTTGGGGCCCACTTGATTCAATTTTCAAGTGGGCCTGTAAATACCTGTCCGGCTGCTTAATTATGCATATCGGGGTCTATTCTATGGGTAAGTCTAATACTTTTCTTGTATATTTGGTATTTTTCTACGCTTTTATTATGCTGGAAGCCATTAAATCCTCAGTTTAACGAAGAAAGCTAGATGACAACCAATAGGATTTTCAAAAATGAATTGTAGTGAATTCACTTGGTAAAATTAAACAACAGAATCATTTACAGTTTTAAATTCACAGCAGCAATCTGAAATAATGTGATTTAACTTCCCAGTTGAGCCCCATGCTGCTCATACATGATTAGGGCTCAATTAGAAAATATAAACACCCACTAAATTGAACATGTAACATAGCGCTTTATAGTCTGTACCAACAAAATGAAAAATAAACTAATAACACTGCTAACACTGCAATTTCAAAGTCTTTGGAGCAATGTCAATTTGATTCCTGGATTGGGCAAGATGCCATGCATATGTGAGATTGATTTTGAAACAAAAGATGCTACCAAGTTGCACTAAATCCATGAACTAAATTAGTTCAATGATAAAAATCAACATAAAATATAACACATACACACACTATCCAACACCTGATGTGCCCCGTTTCCAGAGCCCATAATGCCATTGCAATGCTCACAAATAGCCAGAACTCTATTTTCCTGTACATTTCCCATTCTTTCAAGGAAGGAACAATTATAAACATTCATGAACACATAAAAAGGCGATCGAAAGCCTAGATAAAAAAAAGTGCACAAACACATCAACCTGCCAAAGATTTTCACATTTACAGATTGTCTCTTTATTATGTCCTATTACTATTTCTTATCACTTCTTGTGCATAATCTCTGACTCCTATGTGCTATCAGTGTCAGGAGGTTATGAGGTTGGTGGCTGGGACAGTACTGATGGATCCTTCAAGGACTGAGGTGGCATTCATCTCAGTGATGCTGATGTCCTTGCAGTGCTTGCTTCTGGTGTCACGTCACTTGTGCGTTCAATACCTACCTGGCCCAGACCACAAGCCCCCTTTTGTACTGGCAGTGGAGAGTCTAGATGATACAGCCACATAGCCACCATCATGAGAAATGGCAATATCTGTGACCACGTCTTGGAGCCCACTTGCAGCATGGGCTCAATTGGACTAATGGTCTGAATGAGATAGCTCAAATAGTTCCAATAAATCCTGAAAGCTCTGAGCTAGGGAGCTTTTAAGTGAATCTAAGCAAGTCATTGTGACTGTCACTCTGGAAGCAGCAATTGCCCTTAGAATGTCCTCTTGCTGCCACTTTCACCACAGTGTTCTGCGTGCCCTGGCATACTACATTCATTGTACTGCAGATGTGGGTCATGAACTCCTATCAACTTTCGGGGGGAATTTTGCCAGCCCTGGGGAGGCAGTTATGTGGGTGGGACTGCCGGGAAAATGGCAGAAACTAGGAGCGGGTACTGAACCCGCTCCCAACCCACCTCCGTGCCATCTTCCCGGGAGGCAGCTCCCCGACTCATGGAGGGACCCGTCTCCTTGAGGAGGGAAGGGGATTACAGCCAATTAACTGCCTGTTAACAGGTAGTTAACAGGCAGTTAAGAAGCTTATCCCCATTTTACCCCTGCAAGTGCGGGCTTCCCGACGGCTGCGAACTTCGCCAGGGTCAGCGAGGCAAGCAGTGGGTCTGCGGGGGTGAGAGGGATCGAAAAGTCCGCTGTGGAGGTGAGTGATGGGTGCAAGTGTGGAGAGGTAAGTATGAGAGGTGAGTGTAAAGTGTTAGAAAAAGTTTACTTACCTTTGCTTCTTCCTGCAGGCTTCAACCCTGGGGGATCCGGAGGTGCCTCATCTCAATGGCAGAGATGACAGAATGGCTGCTGCATTCGCAGATGCACCAGCCATCTGCTTTCTGCTGAGGAAAGAGGTTTGATGAGCCTTCAGTACAAGGGCTCACCTTAGAACAGAGATTGTCAGTGTTTGACAGCTTCTCAAAGCTGTCAAATGCTGACAATTCATCTTTCAAACATTTTTGTCCTCTGTCATCGGCTTTCCCTTAATTGGCCGGCTAAGCCCACAGGGCGGCCTTAACAAGATCAATCAAGGGAAAATAGCGTGGGTTGGCCGGACGTCGTTGGGGGTGGGATTGAAACCCGACAACCAGCAGTCCTGCCCCCAATGCGCCCCCATTGACAAAATCCAGCCCATTGACTTTCTGCACCATATGAGAGGAGACAATCTTCACTGCCTGAGCATGAGCACTACGTTCCAAAATCATACTTCTTTTGAAGACTGGGCCCCACATTCAACCCACCCTGCATACATAACTAGGGTCCCCCAGAAAAATGCAGCTGGGTGCCAGCAGAGTCGTGTGGGTGGGCGGAGATCATTTTTCCAATGACCCATGAAACCCAGGCCTGATGGCTCTTCACTGCATCAATTCCAGTGTTTGTGTTTGTGGGTGTTTCTCTGCTGTGTTAATGATAAAAAAGGGGGTGCATGGACAGAGACACCTGAGGGTATATGTGCTCAAATCGTTGAAGGTGGCAAGGCAGGTTGAGAAAGCGGTTAAAAAAGCATATGGGATCTTGGGCTTCATAAATAGAGGCATAAAGCAAGGAAGTTATGATGAACCTTTATAAAACACTGGTTCGGCCTCAACTGGAGTATTGTGTCCAATTCTGGGCACCGCACTTTAGGAAGGATGTGAAGGCCTTAGAGAGGGTGCAAAAAAGATTTACCAGAATGGTTCCAGGGATGAGGGACTTCAGTTACGTGGATAGACTGGAGAAGCTGGGGTTGTTCTCCTTAGAGCAGAGAAGGTTGAGAGGAGATTTGATAGAGGTGTTCAAAATCATGAGGGGTCTAGACAGAGTAGGTAGAGAGAAACTGTTCCCATTGGCGGAGGGGTCGAGAACCAGAGGACACAG
The DNA here is from genome assembly GCF_052327205.1 of Somniosus microcephalus. NCBI lineage: Eukaryota > Metazoa > Chordata > Chondrichthyes > Squaliformes > Somniosidae > Somniosus > Somniosus microcephalus. The sequence goes on from NC_140995.1 coordinate 135,279,300, forward strand.
ATTTAAGGTGATTGGCAGAAGAACCAAAGGCGACATGAGGAAAAACTTTTTATGCAGCGAGTCATTAGGATCTGGAATGCAATGCCTGAAAGGGTGGTGGAGGCAGATTCAATCACTGTTTTCAAAAGGGAATTGGATAAGTACCTGAAGGAAAATAATTAGCTACAGGGAAAGGGCGGGGGAGTGGGACTAGCTGAAGTGCTCTTGCAGAGAGCCGGCACAGGCTCAACAGGCCAAATGGCCTCCTTCTGTGCTGTAACCATTCTATGATTCTTTGATTCTATGAGAATTGAGTGCAATGTTTCAAGTGGGGCCTGATCAGAGCCTAATACAGCCTCGGCATGATGCCCTCAAGAATTATCCTACGGCTATTTGGAAATGTAACTCAACATTCTGCTTACCTTGTTGATTGCTGTTCCACTGACTCTTTCCCCAATCAAATATTTGCCAGCAAGCCTGTCAGTAAAAGCAGCTGCCATTGTAAGAGTCATGAAAGTTTAAGAAATTGTAAAGAAGAAAGAAAATGCTTTAAAATATTGGTTAAATATTATGGTACAGTATGTATGTACATTTGTTTATTATTGATGCATATTCTAGCATAATATAGTTAATTTACCTGACTGACTTATTGTATTGAGAAACCCCCTATTTTCTTGTTCCAATAGTATAGTCTGAGATACCCCCTTTATTCTTGCTACAATGGTACAGTCCTTAAGCTTGTCACATGGTATCCAGCCATTTTACAGAAAAAGCACCACGAGGCTGGAGGAGGCAGAAGCTTTGAGGGCTGAAGCAATACAGTTTTTGACCGTGTGCGTTTAAACGTGATTTGCTTTGTAATTCTATTTGTAAGGTATTACAGTAAACAGTTTAAAGACAAAGTTATGGTTTAGAACGTTTTATTTTGTCACGCGTCTACTCGTTGCTAAAGCCTCAAAGCTCAGTGACTGCATGTTTGGAAATTACGAAGCGCCACTACATTAGTCAAAAACTAGCTCCCTAAGAAGGAAAGGACGGAATTGTCGGCGAACGTATACAGGAATGGTCACGGAGCCAGACGGCAATATAAGAAAGCAAAGGTACAGTGACTGTTACTTGCCTTGTTCATTCTATTGAGAAGCTAAATAAGAGCTGCGGGTAAAATGGACGAGGCCTTATGGAGCCGTGAGGAGCTTCCCCCAGCCAGAAGGATTGTTGGCCAAAAGAGGGAAGTAAAGCTCACCCCAAAGGCAATGGAAGAGAAGTTAAATAGAAGCATAAGTGCAAGGAGGGCTAAATTAGCTCAGATAACTGGAAAAATGAAGATAATTGATTGTCTCATGGAAGATAATGCTAATATTAAGACAGTTGAGGACATAATGCATTATGATTTCTCCAAGTTGTTTGAAGAATTTACTGTACTCAATGAAGATGTATTAGCACTTTTGTCTGAAGATGAGGGAAACGCTGATCAGCACAACTGGTTTGATCTTAAATCATCTAACATTAAGGATTATGTCAAGGCCACAGAACAGTGGATGTTAAAGACTCGTCAAGATGCTGATACAGCAGAGAAAGATAAAGATGACGATGAAGTCAGACCAGATGATAGCATTTCAGAGACTTCAGCCAGACTGAGCAAAAATCGAAAAGAAGGTAGCTCTGTTACTGGACACAGGTCAGTCGCTTCTACCACATGCTCGTCGCAGCGCATGAAAGTCGAGGTTGAATGGGCAGCGTTGATGGCGCGCGCAGCATCTTTATTGGAGAAGCGAGCTCTTGAACGGGAAGAGGCCCAACTGAAGGCTAAGAAAGAACAGCTGGAACTAAAAACAGCTATTGCAATCTCAAATGCCAAGTTGAGAGTGTTTGAAGATTATGAAGGCTCACAGGATGGCATGAACGACTACTGCCAGTCAATGGTGTCACACAGAGTTGGATCCAGGGCACCTTCAAAGGTTAAAAGAGAGCCTGAAGAACATCTCCCGGCATTACAGCGTGGAAGAGAGGCCTTTCCACTAATAGGAGCATGTGATGCTACCCCAGATGTCAGACGGTCTAGACTAGACCCTGCTGATGACCACCAGAGGCCTGAAGACACAGAGAGAAGCTTATACCGAGTGATGCAACGTCAGAACGAAATTACAGAGATGCTTGTAAAACAACAGAATCTATTTCAACTCCCTCAAAGAGACATACCAGTGTTCCAAGGCGACCCACTCAAGTATAAGCCCTTCATCAGATCCTTCGAAGAAGCCATTGACTACAAAGCAGAGAGCAGCAGTGATAAGTTGTACTATCTGGGACAGTACACCAGTGGTAAACCACAAGACCTGGTCAGAAGCTGCGAACACATGAGACCGGACCGGGGATACATAGAAGCCAGGAAGTTGCTGCAGGAGCACTATGGCAACAAGCTGAAGAAAACCACTGCATATATTGAAAAAGCTATCAAGTGGCCACAGATCAGATCGGAGGACGGGGAGGCATTGAACACATATGTTCTTTTTCTCATAGGATGTCGCAACACCATGGAGGATGTTGAATTCATGGAAGAGATGGACAATCCTACGACTATGAGAATCATCATCTCTAAGCTTCCTTACAGGATGAGAGAACAATGGAGAGGAAAAGCCTTTAAGATAATGGAGAGACGGAAAAGTAGAGCCAGGTTTGCAGACTTAGTGAATTTCATAGACAAACAGGCTAAAGTTGCTATGGACCCATTGTTCGGAAACATCAAGGATGTCAGCCCAACTACTGATGGAAGAGTGAAAGTCAAGCCTGCTGAATCAAAGACTCTCAGGAAAGGTGGTTCCAAGGGAAGCAGCTTTGCAACTATCGTCACTCAAGCTGGGGAAGAAAGGTTTCAGAACTCATCTCCCAAAAAGTGCAGCACAGTGACGCCTGCTAATGCCTTTCAGAAGCCATGTTTATTCTGCCAGAAGAATCACACATTGGATTTCTGCAGTGACATCAAAGCACAGTCACATAAAGACAGAATTGAATTTCTGAAGGACAATGGCCTATGTTTTGGATGTCTCTCTCAGGGGCACCTGAGTAGAAACTGTAAGCAAAGAACAACATGCAGAGAGTGCACTCGGAAACATCCCAGTCTGCTGCATATCCACAAAGAAGAACAAGTCTCTAAGAAGAGTGAAGAAAACAATACTGACGAGAAGGTTGTTTCAAGTGCTCTGGTGTCGCTAGAACCAGAGACTTGTGGATTCACTGGGTCCGGTGACAGTGATTGTATTCTTGCCATCGTACCTGTAAAGATCAAGTCTAAGAGGAGTGAGAAGTTTGTGGAGACTTATGCCTTCATGGATCCAGGTAGTTCAGCAACGTTCTGCACAGAAACACTCATGCGACAGCTGAACGTTCGAGGCAGAAGAACAGAAATCCTATTACGCACCATGGGTCATGAGAAGTCAATGCAAAGTTATATCCTGTCAGACTTAGAAGTGTGTGGACTCGAAGAGAAGAACTTCATAGACCTGCCTAATGTTTTCACACAGAGGGAGATTCCTGTTAAAATAGGGAACTTAGCCCTGCAGAAGGATGTGGAGAGATGGCCTTACCTGGAAAAGGTGCGTCTCCCATACATTGAAGCAGAAATTGGCCTATTAATTGGAACCAATGCCTACAAAACTATGGGTCCATGGCAGGTGATAAACAGCAAGGATGACGGACCCTATGCCGTCAGGACAGCCCTTGGATGGGTAGTCAATGGACCGGTAAGGAGAGATGATGGCAACAAGTTGAACAAGGAGCAACGACAAAATGTCACAGTTAATCGTATCTCTATTGCAAGCATTGAAGAGCTGTTGATACAGCAGTTCAACGCAGACTTCTCGGAACGCAGCTGTGAGGAAAAGACAGAGATGTCACAAGAAGACCATCAGTTCATGGATTTGATGACAAGGTCTACACAGTTCATTGATGGCCACTATCACATTGGTTTGCCACTGAGAAGACAGACCGCGAAGATGCCGAACAATCGCTGCATAGCAGAGCAGCGCGCCATCAGTCTAAAGAGAAAGCTGAACAAGAACCCCAACTTTCACGAAGACTATAAAGGCTTCATGAGAAACATCATAGCGAAAGGCTATGCTGTAAAAGTGCCCGAGGAACAATTGAACAGAGAAGATGGAAGGGTCTGGTATATTCCTCATCACGGGGTGTATCACCCAAAGAAGAAAAAGATCCGTGTAGTGTTTGACTGCACCGCCTCATTCAGAGGAACTTCACTGAATGAACAGCTGCTTCAAGGTCCTGATCTTACTAATACCCTCATTGGCGTCTTGACGAGGTTTAGACAAGAGCTCGTTGCCATGATGGCAGATATAGAATCAATGTTCTACCAAGTCAGAGTCCCTGATGAAGATGCTGATCTTCTGCGTTTCCTTTGGTGGCCAGATGGCGACGTTAGTCAAGCTATGGTGGAATGTAGAATGGCTGTACACTTGTTCGGAGCCACATCATCTCCCAGCTGTGCAAGCTACGCTCTCAGGAAAAACTGCAGAAGATGGCAAAGGCAAGGCACCATCAGAGGCTGTGGAGACAATCTTCAGAAACTTTTACGTCGATGACTGTCTGAAGTCCGTGTCAACAGAAGACGATGCCATTGCACTGTCAAGAGACCTTAGAACTCTGTGTTCGAATGGAGGATTCCATCTGACTAAGTGGATAAGCAACAGCAGAGCAGTTCTAGCTTCTATCCCAGAAAAGGAAAGAGCCACTGAAGTCAAAGATCTGGACCTGAGCCACGATGTCCTTCCTATAGAGAGAGCTCTTGGTGTACAATGGTGCATTGAGTCAGACACGTTCAACTTCAGAATAATGGTGAACGAAAGACCATCCACAAGACGAGGGATTCTCTCCATGGTCAGTTCCATCTACGACCCTCTTGGATTCCTGGCACCACTCATTCTGCCGGTGAAGCTGATCCTACGAGAGCTGTGTAGAGACAAGAGAGGATGGGATGAAGATATCCCAGAAGGTCAAGCTCAGAGATGGCTCAGATGGTTGACAGATTTGCAACAACTTTCTAGCTTCAACGTCGGTAGATGCATCAAGCCTGTGAGTTTTGGAGTTACAAAGACGGCTCAACTGCATCATTTCTCGGACGCCAGTGAGGACGGCTATGGCACGGCTACTTACCTCTTGCTGACAAATCAACAGGGCCAGAAACATTGTGCCTTCCTCATGGGGAAATCCAGGGTGGCTCCGCTGAAGCAGGTCACCATCCCGAGACTGGAGTTGACGGCAGCGGTTGTTGCAGTTAAAGTTGACAAGGTGATGCGGAAAGAGTTACAGCTCCCACTAGAAGAATCTGTCTTCTGGACGGATAACACTACAGTGTTGAAGTATATAGAGAATGAGAAGATATGCTTCAAGACCTTCGTAGCAAACAGAATCTCATCCATTAGAGAAGCTACACAACCATCTCAATGGATGTATGTAAACACCTCATTAAACCCAGCAGATCAAGCCTCACGGGGATTGAAGGCTGAAAACTTCATGAGGAGTGAAACTTGGATACAAGGCCCAAGTTATCGCTGGAAACAGAGAGATCATGGCCAGAAAGACCAGATAGGCCAAGTCAGATTGCTGAAGACGACGTCGAAGTCAAGAGATCAGTCACAGCAAATCTCATAACTACGAAAGAGAACATTGACACAGTGAACAAGCTTGTTAACCATTTCTCAGGATGGCACCAGTTGAGGAAAGCAGTTGCATGGTTTCTAAGGTTGAAAGAGTTGCTGCTACACCTGAGCGGTAAGAGAAAAGAGTATCGAGCCACTATCCATCAGTCTGAAAGTAACCCTGATAAGCAGAGAATGCTTCTACAGCAATATATGCACCAGCACAAGACCACATTGGGTAAGAATTCATTGACCGTGGAGGATTTGGCCAAGGCTGAGATGGAGATAGTTTGCTTCAGTCAAAGACCAAGATATCCAGAAGAAATCGAAGCTTTACAGCGAAATACTCCAATCAAGAAAGGTAGTCATATCTACAAGCTGGACCCTACACTGCAAGATGGAGTACTGAGGGTGGGAGGGCGACTAAACAAATCTGCTATGCCAGAGGAGGCCAAGCATCCTGTTATCCTTTCTAAGGACCTCTGGGTTGCTACTCTCATTCTTCAGCATATACACCCAGAGTATTGGACACAGCGGGAGGAACCACATGCTTACGAAGCTAAGACAAAGATACTGGATTCCAGGAGCTAATTCTGTAATAAGAAAAATACTCTCTGAATGCATTGTTTGCAGACGGTTACACGACCCTGGAAAGACCGATCACAAAGCTCTGCCTGCTACAAGAAGCAGCGTGAAAGGTTCCCGATCAAAAAAAAAAAGTGGACATTTATATTGTAAATATGTTGAACTCATTAGTTTATGACTCTTAAGAATGTTTGAATAATTGATATGCTTCACGTGCCTAGTCAATTAGGGGCCGGAATGTAAGAGTCATGAAAGTTTAAGAAATTGTAAAGAAGAAAGAAAATACTTTAAAACATTGGTTAAATATTATGGTACAGTATGTATGTACATTTGTTTATTATTGATGCATATTCTAGCATAATAATAGTTAATTTACCTGACTGACTTAGTGTATTGAGAAACCCCCTATTTTCTTGTTCCAGTAGTATAGTCTGAGATACCCCCTTTATTCTTGCTACAATGGTACAGTCCTTAAGCTTGTCACATGGTATCCAGCCATTTTACAGAAAAAGCACCACGAGGCTGGAGGAGGCAGAAGCTTTGAGGGCTGGAGCAATACAGTTTTTGACCGTGTGCGTTTAAACGTGATTTGCTTTGTAATTCTGTTTGTAAGGTATTACAGTAAACAGTTTAAAGACAAAGTTATGGTTTGGAACATTTTATTTTGTCACGCGTCTACTCGTTGCTAAAGCCTCAAAGCTCAGTGGCTGCATGTTTGGAAATTACGAAGCGCCACTACAGCCATCTTGGAATATGGGTTTAAAGAAAATATCTTCTGCTATTCTCAGAATAAATAGAGGCCATCCTGGCTTAGTGGATCTGCACTCAGACATTAATAATATGTAATATTCTGCAGACTGGCTTGTCTGGTTTTAACATGCATCTTCAATGCTGTAACCTGTGGATTTTTTTTAAACTAGTGTGAATTCACATTCCCAAATCTTTTCTGTGAAGATAAAATTGATCAAAAGTCTTGAAATGTGAAACTGGTCGTTTATTTCCTTGATGATTGTGGCACCTTGTAATGTGCAAATTGGCTGCCACATTTGCCTACATTACAACAATGACTACATTTCAAAAGTAATTAATTGGGCATGAAGCACATTGGATGCCCTGAAGTGCTATAAAAATGCAGGTTCTTTCTTTCTATAAATATGTCCCCTATTTTTCTCCCAATATGCAAGATCTTGCACTTATGTGTATTGAATTTCAACTGTCCATTTGGCTATTGTCTTGGTCCTTATGTAATTCTTTAGTTGCTTTATCCAATGACTATTCTCCTTAGTTTGCTATCATTTGTGAATTTGACCAACTTCTTTTGCATTTCTGTATTCAAGGCATTGGAGATTGGAAACAATTGTAGTTCATCACTGATCACTGATCCCTGAGACAGTCCATTCAGTACACTTGCCCATTCTGACATCACTCCTCTAACTAGTATCCATTTCTTCTTCTGGTTTAGCTAATTGCCATTCACTGCCAACTGTTACCTACAACATCCGCTGCTTTAAAGTTACATGGTAGCATTTTATATGGAACAATATTTTGGAAGGTACCATATATGATAGGGCTTTCCAATGTCTACTTGGGATGTCACGCCCTCAATAAAGTCAAAGAGATTGAGTGGGAAAGTTCTTCCCATCTAAAACTGGGTTGTTACTATTTATAAGTTAGAGAGAGAAGAGTGAGACGTTATAACCAGTCAACAAAATAAGCTCAGAAACATCTACAAAATGAGGCTGAGACCAAGAAGCAGGCTAGTCCTCCACAACCTGACAAGACAATTTTCCATAAAAAAGACACATTCACTGGTTGAGCCAGATGTTGTAATTAAGTAGACGAACAATGGCAGAAAAATAACCAGCGACAGGAGCTATCTGAAAAAGATAAAATAAAATATCAGTTCAGGCATTGTGGTCAAGGAATGTTGCAGTTTTACCTTCTTGCTCCCTGAGATTTTAAAAAGTGGTAAGCCCCCACCTTATTGTGAATAGGGAAACTATTACAGGAAACTTTCGATTTACCGGCACCTAAATAACTGGAAATCTCGGTTAACCGGCAAAATTCAGGAGTAGGTTTTACTTCATATTGTATTTGCCTTCTTCCATCTGTGCTGTGCAAGGGTGTGGCTGCAGCTGTTGCTAAGCTACAGAGACGCTTGAAACTTGTGGCCATTGTTCTACAGTTGTTGCTAAGCAACAGGGTTTGTTGCTTTATACGGAGCTGTCAGCTCTCCCTATCTTTTACTATAGCGTTCAGTTATCCGGAATTTTTGATGAACCGGCACCACGTCGGTCCCGTCCGTGCCAGATAAAAAAAAGTTTCCTGTAACTATTACCCACATTGGTTTTATCCAGATTTGTATACAACTTTAACACAATGGCCCAAAAATTGCTGTAAAAATAATACGAGTGCTAATATTTATGTGCAAATGGCACATCAATTTCAGGGAAGGGCAGATATACAATTAAACATGGAAATCGAGAAGCTCCTGTCGTAGATGTGCCATTCTGCTGTTAGCTTCATGAAAACGGCATCTCACTGTCTGGCTACCCATTCAAAGACATTGAGCAGCATAAAGTTCCTGTACTTGCGTGGTAGATACAAAGTAAATTCGTCACAGAAAGTTAAGTCAAGTCATTTCAAGTCTAAGTACCCTTTTTTAACGATGTGGTAAGTGTGAATTACTGCCAGCAAGTCAACCTCTCTGACACTGAAAATTAACTATTACAAGTGTGGAGCCTTATTCCTTTTGGTTTTAATTGTTGTTAGAGGTTATTTTTTAAAACCTTCTTCTTTCTGTCTCTTTTTTCTCTCTCTTGTAATTCAATTTTGCTTTGCCTCTCTTTATTTATCTTTCAATACCTGATTTGACATTGAATTCATTATTCTAACTTACTTGTTCAGATCTTGCACTGTTAATTTCACAATCCTTCAACAACAACTACAACAACTTGAATTTATATATACTTTTAATGTAGTAAAACATCCCAAGGCATTTCACAGGAGCATTTTTTTTTTAATTGACACTGAGCCACATAAGGAGATATTAGGACACTTGGTCAAAGAGGTAGGTTTTAAGGAGCATCTTAAAGGAGGAAAGAGAGGTAAAGAGGTGGAGAAGTTTAAGGAGGGAATTTCAGAGTTTTTGGCAGCTGAAGGCGGGATTAAATGGTGGAGCGATTAAAATTGGGGATGCGCAAGAGGCCAGAATTGGAGGAGTGTATAGATCTCAGAGGGCTGTAGGGCTGGAGGAGGTTACAGGGATAGGGAAGGGCTAGGCCATTGAGGGATTTGAAAACAAGGATGAGCATTTTAAAATCAAAATCTGAGTGGTTAAGGAGATACACAGTTGCTTCTCCTGTTCACTCATATCCCACATGCCCTGTAGAGTGCGCCGCGCTGTTTCCATCTGGCACTTCCAACAACTTGCCATGCAAAATATCATGGAGATTAAATGGGCAAGGGCAAGTCTAACTAACGGCGGGTGCTGTTTGTTGATCGATTATTGGGATTTTTGAGCCATTAGCTTGAAACAGAAGGCTGAGTAGGTTAAATCATTTGCTTTATTTACTACAATCACTAACACCAGGTTAGACTGATTCCTGCTTTACATAGAAACATAGAAGATAGGAGCAGGAGTAGGCCATTCGGCCCCTCGAGCCTGTTCCACCATTTAATGCGATCATGGCTGATCATCCAAATTCAGTACTCCGTCCCTGCTTTCTCCCCATATCCCTTGATCCCTTTAGCCTTAAGAAATATATCTAACTCCTTCTTGAATATATTTAATAAGTTGGCCTCAACTGCCTTCTGTGGTAGAGAATTCCACAGGTTCACCACTCTCTGGGTGAAGAAATTCCTCCTCATCTCTGTCCTAAATGGCTTACCCCTTATCCTTAGACTGTGACCCCTGGTTCTGGACTCCCCTGCAATCGGGAACATCCTTCCTGCATCTAGTCTGTCGAGTCCTGTTAGAATTTTATAAGTTTCAATGAGATCCCCTCTCATTCTTCTAAACTCCAGCGAATATAAGCCTAATCGACCCAATCTCGCTTCATACGTCATTCCTGCCATCCCAGGTATCAGTCTGGTGAATCTTTGCTGTACTCCCTCCATGGCAAGTGCATCCTTCCTCAGATAAGGTGACCAAAACGGCACACAATACTCAAGGTGTGGTCTCACCAAGGCTCTGTACAACTGCAGCAAGACATACTTGCTCCTGTACTCGAATCCTTTCACTATGAAGGCCAACATACCATTTGCCTTATTAACCGCCTGCTGCACCTGCATGCTTACCTTCAGCAACTGGTGCACAAGGACACCCAGGTCTTGTTGCACTTCCCCTTTTCCCAATCTATTGCCATTCAGATAATAATCTGCCTTCCTGTTTTTGCAACCAAAGTGGATAACCTCGCATTTGTCCACATTGGGCAGATGCAGTATAATCAGCCAACCTGTCCAAATCATACTGGAGTTTCTTTGCATCCTCCTCACAGCACACACGCCCACCCAGCTTTGTGTCATCTGCAAACTTGGAGATATTACATCTAGTTCCCTCGTCTAGATCATTAATGTATAGTGTGAATAGCTGGGGTCCTAGCACCGATCCCTGCGGTACCCCACTAGTCACCGCCTGCCACTCGGAAAAAGACCCATTTATTCCAACTCTTTGTTCTCTATCCAAGTCAGTACCTTATCCCCAATCCCATGTGCTTTAACTTTGCATGCCAATCTCTTATGCGGGACCTTATCGAAAGCCTTCTGAAAGTCCAAATACACCACATCTACTGGTTCTCCCTTATCTATTCTACCAGTTACATCCTCAAAAAATTCTAGTAGATTAGTCAAGCATGATTTACCTTTTGTAAATCCATGTTGACTTTGTCCGATCCTGTCACTGTTTTCCAAGTGCTCTGCTATTACATCTTTTATACTGGACTCTAGCATTTTCCCCACTACCGATGTCAGGCTTACCAGTCTATAATTCCCCGTTTTCTCTCTACCATCTTTTTTAAATAGTGGGGTTACATTAGCTACCTTCCAATCCATGGGAACTATTCCAGAGTCTATAGAATTTTGGAAGATGACCAGCAATGCATCTACTATTTCTAGGGCCACTTCCTTAAGTACCCTAGGATGTAGATTATCAGGCCCTGGGGATTTATCGGCCTTCAATCCCGTCAATTTCCCTAACACCATTTCCCTACAAATACTGATTTCATTCAATTCCTCCCTTTCATCAGACCCTATATGTTCCCCAACATCTCTGGAAGGTTATTTGTGTCCTCCTTTGTGAAGCTAGAACCGAAGTATGTATTTAATTGGTCAGCCATTTCTTTGTTCCCCATTATAAATTCCCCTGATTCTGACTGCAAGCGACTGCTTTATTAATGTACAGCTCTGAAAGGAACCAAAGTTATACAAGTTGTTTGAAGTTCATATTTGAAGGTAATTGGAAACCCTGGTACAAATGTAACCACTTACTGCATTCCTGAACATAGAGGAGTTCAGGAGTTACCTTCTGAGCCTAAGCATCTTAGACATTCATTTTCAGGGTGAGTTGAGTAGTTCACGCAGACCTTGTAAATTGGTACTTTCTCCTTGATTTATCATAATCTTCCTACCACACAGGCAACGAGAATGGTTTATCCCTCTGTGGTGAATTTTACAGAATTTTTGATATCATTAAGAATAACTTCAAGTTGGTCTGAATCCTGCCAGAAGTTAACACCAGAATTTGTTATTGAAAGTCACATAGGAGTAATTTTGCCCCTAATTACCAGCTTAATTGGCTCTTAATTATGCTGGTGTTGTTGAATACTACCATTAGTCGTTAGTGGTAAGTACAATTTCTGAATGATGGTAAATACTAGCTTTATCATTGAAAAAACATGTTACCACTGACATTAAATTTTGCTAATTGCTGATGTCTTTCACAGCTACAGGTGGAGCTGTCCAGGCAGATAATGCTCGCTGAAGGTCTCATTGCAGCAGTTGGCACAGTTCTCTTATTGCATCTTTGGTGAAGCACGCTCTTCTAACACAGAGCTCCTCACTAAGGCCTTCATAGTATCTGTGCAACTTGTAAATTCTTTGGGGGGGTCGTAATATCTTACAGGGCATCCTCCTGTCTTATTCTCCTTTCCTCCATCCTGTATTGCCCTTCTCCTCCTTTATTATCATTACAAATACATGCTAGAAATCCCATATCTGGTACTCCGAACCTCTTAATGTTGGTGGTGCCCATGCAGTACTCTAGAGACCTTCAGCGACCGGTGGGCGCTGCAGGGACTGGTGTGTACAGTGGATACTGGTAATAATATTATTTAAGTTTATAAGTTTCCTTTGTTTTTATAATTAAGTTCTTTATTAGTTGTTCCCCTCCAAATAGGGGGCACTTTTGTTTGGCCTTTGGTTGATGACACTGGGGCAACCCAGTGTCTCCTTATTGGTTATTTTAGAAAAGACTTACTGTTGGTGGGGAAAAAGTTTGTGGTGGTCTCACATGTTCCCAGGCTGTCAGTGGCAAAGCCAGGTCTATCCAGGTGTAAAGCAAACAAAATGCTTTAAAAACAATCACTCCTCAAAGTTTCATCAGGCTGCAGCAAAGTAAAGCACTTCTGCCAATATCAGCTGATGCTGGCAACAGGTACACTTCTTGTAACTCACCATTAATTACTGTGGGTAAAATGGGGACTCAAATCATAGGTTTTTGGCACTCCAATGCTGTCCCTTTTCATAAGAATTTATTTGAATGATCACGCAGCATGCGTTGGCAGAGGACCGTGTGAAGGCTACAGATAGTGATGGGAACTCGGCAAAATTACAAGGCAGAAACATGGCGGAAATGGCTCCTACCCCAGAATCCACCTCAAAAAATGTTCTGCTTTGCTTTATCTGTAGATTTTGGTTGCGTTTCTTAGCAACTGAGTTGTGATTTATTGAACATGTAATTGAAGCAAATCAATAAGTGTGCTGCTGAAGTGTGGCGTGATGCAGAGTACCGTGCCCTTTTATAAATGGAGAACATTTTGGAACCTCAGAATAGTGGGCAATGTGAATGCCATCCGATAAGCCCAGATATTACTGTTGGCATAGAAATTTACACTGGCAGTAATTCAGGGCAATAAGAGCAGGAAGATCCAAAATGTAACATGGCAATTATTGGCTGGTCAGTCTCAGCAGCATTCAATATTACTGGCTATGAATGGAGCATTCTGTGTTCTAAAACACACTTTTATTGCCAATTGAAAATCGGTTGATAGTGAATCGGCAGCCCACTTTACACCTCTCCCGATTTTGTTTCCACTTGCTTTTTGCCTAGTGATAAAAGTTAAAATTATCCCCACTATGTGAATCAGGTTAATTCAGGGTAATAATATTGGCATAATTGGGAAATGACCTGGGATGGGTGGTGAACCACACTGCAGAGTTTCTTTGCCTCAAATCTAATGTATTCCTTCCACCCATATAGTGACTGCTGGCAACTGTAGTAGTGATTGAGTAGCTAACTACTATTTATTTGAGCTTCTAGGCATTATTGTTTTCCGTACACAGCACAATGGGGATTGCATTCACTGCTCCCCAGCACTTGACTTGAGGAAGATCAGCAGGAGCAGGTAGAGAGTGTCAGAGATGTAAGCTGATACCAAAAGTGTACTGTCCAGGTTTGACGCTATACTATCCAGCGGGTGTACTATCCCAGGTGCAACTATTGATTGCAGAGTTATACTTTAGGCGGCTACAATTTGAAAGGGAGGTAGAGAGCAAGCTGTACCATCTCCTATAGGAAGATCTTCAACAACAACAACTTGTATTTATATAGCGCCTTTAACGTAGTAAAACATCCCACGGTGCTGCACAGGAGTATTTTAAGACAACATCTGCAATCTGGACAGTATTACCAGTGGCCATCAAGGTCACTGAGGCGCTCAATTATTATAATTCCAGATCATTCAAGGCTCGTGCCGGGGACATGTGTAGTTTCATCCAGTTCGCTGTCCATAGAGGCATCAAGGAGATGACTGAAGCTTTATTCAGGAGGCTCAACACCTTCATAGCATTTTTCAGTGAGCAGCAACAGCATTAATGTGAGAGGGCTATACATTTATAGAGCACTTGTTTCCTCAGGCACAAGCAGTGATTGATTTCACCCATGTGGCTATTTGGGTCCCTGTAGCCTTCATGAATAGAAATAGTTACTCAGTGTCCACTAATAGTCCGCAACCACAAAAAACAGAATGATGCAGGTCATTGCCTGGTTCCCCAGCACTTCCCAGTGTACTTATTTTGCATTTATCATCTGTACCAACCTTATTTGAAGAGAAAGGTAGTGGTAAAAAGGTGGTTTCAGAGTGACTGAGGCTCCTCACTTCAGCCATGATTAATGTTGCAGCAGCCCTAGATAGAAGCCAAATGCAAATACAATGATGCCCAGACAATCAAGGGTCATAGCATTGGGATCATAGAGCATCACCTTAAATATCTGTAAAGATCAGGGGATACATTACAGTACATCCTGCTCAGGTTCATTGTTGTGTGCTGTATACTTTATAAATTTGATCTAGAAAGAGATCTAATCATGGAAGAAGAATAGCACAATGAGAATATTGCCAGGGTGGAATGGAGCCAGTAACAATAAGGAAATCACTCATGAAACATTAGTATACATAGAAGACGGGTGTGTCAGGCCCCACTACAAGATACATTTAAATATGTGCCTGAGCTGCCCCTGTAAGGAACCCTTCTGTTCATATGTACTGAAGAAGCCGACCAATATAGCCTTCAGCAACACTGTCCTCAGCCCTTCCTCCACTACCATCAGTGCACGTCCTTTGCTGTGGTGCTGTATTGTTCTGTACAATCACAAAAGACATTCTCAGCAGAATAAAATTGAATAAATTGAGTGATGTATGAATGATGTCAGTATGTTTTGCCACAGTACTTCCTTTTCATTACTCGTGGATAGTGTGTGAGATCTAACACTTAACCTACAACACCTTCTGACTGATTCCCTAGTCAAAGGAGTAAGTGCTGGCTGCAGGGTTTCATTAACAGCCTGCTGGGATTGTGGTGGCTGTAGACGTCCTTGGGCTGCACAATGCGATGGTCCTGTATGTATGTTAATCATGTTCAGGACTGACATGGCTGCTTTCAGCCACCTCCACCCAGTCCTGGTGCACTACATAAACTATCTGCAAGCATCCCATAATATTTGTACCCTCTTTTTACTCTGCAGCAGGATTTGCTTCTGTCATTGTAACACCCAATTCTACAGCAATTTTGCAGAGTGAACAGCTGGCTTGGTCTTCCTAGTGATATTTCAGGTTTGTACTGCCTCCAAATTGCAGTTCACATCTGAACAAGAGAATGATTCTCCCATTCATTAATTGGCCTGCTATAAAGGAGACTAGCCCACATTTTATTCCACAGACTAAATAGTAATAGTGCCAATAAAACAACAGGAATTATTACTTCCTTAAAAAAAAAATTGTGATTCACACTTAACCCCTGAATGATGAACAATTTCTAGGCTACAGTCAGTTGGAATAAAGGTGGGTTCCGCTTTGGGCGCAATTGCCGATTCCGGCGCAATTGTCGATTCCGGCGCAATTTGCGCCCATTTTGCAAAGTGTTTCCAGCCCCCCTCCCCCGAGTTACTGCTCAAACTCACTTGCATATCGCTGAATGCAAAATCTGCCATGAACCAGTACAATCGGGTCGAGTTTTAAAACCTAATTATTATTTTTAAAATTTTTCTTTAACAATATTCCTTGATATATTTAAGAGTGACAACTTGGTAAAGTTTGATTAATACAGCTGATTAATACTTGATTAATAACACAAAAAATAAGCATTTTAAACCACAGTGTCAAACCACCGCCTGTGAGTACCCCGATTTTAAATGACTGAAAAAGACTGTTAAAAAATATACAAAACTATTTTCTTGTTAGATTGGGGTACATTAGTGAGTTCCTTAGTAAATTTTTAAAAAATTAATTCAAAACCTTTTAAAACATCCCTTTTAGTATCCTTGCACCCAAAAATTCCAGCTTAATTTTTGGAGCTTCCTTGAAGGCCTGCAAGTGAGCACAATTAGCGGAAACGCCCAATGGCGATTAATTCATCCTGGGGGCATGGTCAGTTCTGTGGGCGGGTCCTGTTGCGATGTTTTTAAAACTAGCGCAAAAGATCACGGAAACTCGATTTGCGCTGAACGCAATTTGCGCTTAAAAATCCATAATTGTTGCGCTGGTTACGCCAATATCAGGGGGATTGCGCCGAAAAAAACCAGCGCAATCGAGGGAAACTCCAGGCTGCAGTAAATAACAACTTGTACTTTTAAAACAGCTTTTATGTAATAAAATCACTCAAATCACTGAACTGGGTTGAGGAGAGAAGGGTCATGTGTGGTGACCAAAGGCATGCTCAAAGACAAAGGGACGATTTTCCCAGCCCTGGGGAGGCGGGTCTGCCGGGAAAATGGCAGACTCTGGGAGCGGTTACCCATCCCGCCCCCAAACCGCCTCCGTGCCATCTTCCCAGGAGGCGGGTCCTCGACCCGCACCGGATCCCATCTCCTCAAGGCGGGAAGGGGATTAGTGCCAATTAACTAGTTTTCTGGCTAATCCCTATTTTGAGCCCTAAAGTGTGGGCTTCCCGATGGCTCCGAACCTCGGCAGGGTCAGCGAGGGTCGGAGGGGCCGAAATGTCCGGTGTGCAGGTGAGTGATGAGTGCAAGTGTGGAGTGGTAAGTGTGTGAGGTGAGTCTAAAGTGTTTTAACATTGGCCCAGAAATTTGGGTCTCCACGGGTGAGTACACACGGGGTACTCACCCGTAAGCCCAATGGAAGTGCCGGTTTCCTGCATGCACTGCGCATGCGCAGGAAACCGGCACTTCCGTTCCCCTGAAAGAAGGGGTTCAGAAGTCGAATGTGTGCACAAGAGGGGCTGCGCGTGCGCATCGAACTTACGTTTTTTTTGCAGGTTTTCCTGGGAGGGTAAGTCTCCAGAAGTTAGACATATAAAAAGCAGTCGCAAGGCCTGCATTTTACAAGGTAAGTGGTGAATTAATTAAAATTAAAACATTTTTTCCACAGGTTTATTATTTTTAAATACTTTAAAGAAAGGTAAGTTTATTTTTAGCCATGTTAGAAAATGTAATTAATTTTTTCAAAAATTTAAATTATTGTTTAAAATAGTTATTTCATGTAATTTATAGTTTATTTTTAAAATGTGATGGTTTTTTAAAATTTATTTGAAGATTTAGTGATGTTTTGGGACTTGTAGTATTTATAGGTTTGACAGGTCTTTCTGTCAAACTTATGAATGAAGCATTCCCTGCTACCATTGGCTCTCCATGGCCCACGTGATCCCAGGGGACGCATCGAACTAACTGCGCCCCTGGGATATGCAAGCACTGCGCGCCGGCAGTTGGAGCAGGCCCAGGATCGCAATTCCACGGGGGCCCACAGTTCAACGGCCGGCGCGCAAGGTAAGTGCAGGTCGGGGGCTTGCACCCGCGGGAAGCCCCCGACCCGAATTTCTGGGCCAATATTACTTACCTTTCTTCTTCCTCCAGGCTTCATCCCTTTAGGCTGCGGAGCTGCCTCATCTCACCAGCAGAGAAAGCAGAATGGCCGCTGCATTCTTAAATGCAACAGCCTTCTGCTTTCTGCTCAGGAAAGCTTTCTAAGTGAGTCTTGAGTAAAGGACACAACTTAGAAGACAGATTGTCAGTGTTTGACAGCTTCACAGAGCTGTCAAACGATGACAATTCATCTGTCAAAACGTCTTGACAGATGAAACGTTATTCGCTGACGTCATCTGTCACTAGCTTTCCCTTAATTGGCCGGCTAAGCCAGCTGGGCGGGCTTAACAAGGCCAATCAAGGGAAAATAGCATGGGTTGGCCGGATGTCGATGGAGGCTGGACTAAAACCCGACAAGCAGCAGTCCAGCCTCCATCACGTCCCCATTGATAAAATCACCCCCCTAGGTTCTGATATTCAGAATGTGATGTTTGAGCCAACTAGGTGGAAGTGTGACACGTACCAGGTGCAAAGCAATGTGCCATTTTCAAATGTGGCACGCTGAGGTGTGATGGTGCTGTGCTCGAGACAACATTTCTAATTGTATCACTGTTCTATCAATCAGCTGAATGTTTTATATCATGAAATTACTAAGAAATGTCAGTACTAATCTTGTATTTAAAATAGTCTCTGACAATTTGTAATTCAAATAGCAGTTATTTGCAAGTAGATGCAACACACTCCTGACTTGTGCCTTGTAGGGGGTGGAAAGGTTTTGGGGAGTCAGGAGGAGGTGAGCTACTTGCTGCAGGATTGATAATGTGTCTCAGCAGGGTTTACCAGAAGGTTATTGAAAATTGTATGTACAGCATACTGTGCCATGCAAGATGGGTTTGCGTCAGAAGCTTTAACAGATTTATTCATGGCCAAAGGGTGTCCTTTTTTTAAATACAAAAAGCTGAAGCTATTGATTGCATTCTGCATCTAACAGGCAGAGTGGAAGTGATGACAGCTGTCCTGGAAAAATAAAGGAGATTTATGAAATGTATTTTTAATTACTAATGTTCAGATACAAGTGGATTGGATGCAGGTAACAGTCACTATAGATCAGGCCATCAAGTGAAATCGCTGCAACAACTAAGGGCAAATGAAGAGCAAATTGTCCTAGATAAGAAATAGGCCACCAAGGCATTTACACTCCTGATAAGAGCAATTTATTTACAGTGGTAGTTATTCAGGGCAGCACAGACTGTACTCAGAGCCAAGGTAAATGTTCAGTACTTGCTTCCTGCAGCAGATATAAACAGTGCATTTGACAAGGAGTATAAGAAAGAAAACTGAGACCGAGAGTCATTGATTAAAATAGAAAATCCTGACATAATAGGGTAGATTTTATTCTTATTGCACTTGGGTGTAAAAGATTGCCATAGGGCGGCACATGGAGGAAAATAGGGTGGGAAGGATTGCTTGCCCAAAATGGGGTGCATCCATCATTTTTATTCGGGAGAATTTGCCTGCTGTCCTTCCACCAGACCTTGCTCCATTTTGTCAATTTTTCATACATCCCATTCTTCTTAACTAACCCCCTTTAACATCTCAAGGTCTCAGTGTCTCGTATATGTTTTTTATTTATTTGATCTCTCTCATAATGCCTCCTTTTGTCTCCTGGGCATATCAGCCATATTTCCAGATTCCCACCTTAGCACTGTGTGGTGTGTGTGGTGTCTGTGTCTGTGTCTGTGTCTGTGTGCGTGCGTGCTTCCCTTCCCCCTTTCCCTTGCTCCGTTCCTACTTAAATGCTATTGATCTTCCAGTCCTGAGGAAGGGTTTATATCTAAATGATGGTAGATAAGCAGTGGCAAACATTTAAAGGCATATTCCAAAATTCTCAAGTCCATGGAGAAATAAAGGGGGGAAAAGTCAGCTGGTTAGCACCTCCCGTTAGCACCTCCGGGGGGGCACTAACGGGGCGCTAGGAACTTAGCGCCCGAGCGCACTGATTTTAGCGCCGCTCGCAAAATTGACCAGTTGTTTTGCGGCGGCGCTAAACACTACCGCCATGATCTCCTGCGCCCACAGATCATGACGTCAGTCAAGTGTGCAACACCCCGGTAGCACCCCGGACTGGATATTGAGTCGTGCCCCCTGCCTTAGTGCTTGCCGCTAGGACGACAGGTAGAGGGGAACATTTTCAATTCAGGAAGGGGCTGGGGAAGCGCTATTTAAATGCAAGCGCTTCCTGCCTTTTCTTGTTGGCAAAATTTTTGGTACACGCAGGTTGAGAGGGAGAGAGATGTCTGGAGAGATTTAACGCCCTCAGCACCACTTTTCAGGTTCCTAAGCGCCGAGCTCTTTCCCTGGGCCTATCCATTAGTGCTTCCAACACAATTGCTTTAGAGGTCTCTCCAGGCCGAGATTCAAGGCTGCAATGAGCAGGGTGTGGCTGTCCAGCAAGATGGCCCCTCCCCTTTAAGAACTGGATGGCACCAGTGTGTCTGGCTTCCATGGTAATTGGCATCGCCTGAGCTTCAGTAGCGTTCTGAGGTAGCGCCTCACTCCCTGATGTTTGCACCTTACGAGAGGTGCAGAGCGCCTGATTTAGCGCTCAAATCACTTCCGGGGCGATAGAGATTAATTTTACAGTCGGGCGCTAAACTTTGCGCCTGGCCGATATTAGTGCCCCAAAATGGGTGACACCCAATTTTTCCAAAAAAAACTCCACGGGAAAAGTGATCCATCTGTCGCTAACTAAAGAAGTTAAGCATAGTATTAGATTAAAAGAAGGGGCTTATAATATTGCAAAGAATAATAGTAAGCCTGAGGATTGGGAGAGCTTTAGAAGACAGCAAAGGAGGACCAAAAAATTTAGAAAAAGGGAGAAAATAGAATACGAGAGTAAACTAGCAAGAAATATAAAAACAGATTGTAAGAGCTTCAACAAGTATGTCATAGAATCATAGAAAGTTACAGCACAGAAGGAGGCCATTTCAGCCGATCGTGTCCGTGCCGGCCAACAAAGAGCTATCCAGCCTAATCCCACTTCCCAGCGCTTGGTCCGTAGCCCTGCAGGTTACAGCATCCCAAGTGCACCTCCAAGTACTTTTTAAATGTGGTTAGGGTTCTTGCCTCTGCCACCCTTTCAAGCAGTGAGTTCCAGACCCCCACACCCCTCTGGGTGAAGAAATTTCCCCTCAAATTCCCTCTAAACCTTCCCCCAATTACTTTAAATCTGTGACCCCTGGTCCTTTCCATCCACTTTATCTATGCCCCTCATAATTTTATATACCTCAATAAGGCCTCCCTTCAGCCACCTCTATTCCAAGGTAAACAGACCCAGCCTATCCAGTCTTTCCTCATAGCTAAGATTCTCTGCTCCCGGTAACATCCTTGTAAATTTCCTCTGTACCCTCTCTAGTGCAATCACATCTTTCCTGTAATGTGGTGACCAGAACTGCATGCAGTACTCTAGCTGAGGCCTAACTAGTGTTTTATACAGTTGAAGCATAACCCCCCTGCTCTTGTATTCTATGCCATGGCTAATAAATGTAAGAAGTCACACAACACCAGGTTATAGTCCAACAGCTTTATTTGAAATCACAAGCTTTCGGAGCACTGCTCCTTCGTCAGGTGAAGTGGAGAGATGCATTAAAAACACAGCTTATATAGTCAGAGAATCATGTCAGATGTTTACAGGTAATATTTCCAACTGCCATTTATCACACCTCGGCAGAGAAATAATCACAGCAATCAAAGATGTGAATGGTGTCCAAACAGGTCAGTCAGGAAAACATTACATCAAAGAACAATGAGGTGGGGTCACAAGGGGTCAATTATTGCAGATGCTGGGGTCTGTATGAAAAACAAAAAAACAGACAAAGAACATTTTTTTTGCTGGAAATCACAGCAGGTCCGGCCGCATCTGTGTAGAGAGAACAAGCCAATGTCGACTCGAGTCTGGATGACCCTGCGTCAGGTGGGGTTACATGTAGCGTGTCGGAGCAGCGGGAGCAGCAGAGGAGGAGCCCGGTATAAAAACCGGCAACCAGCAGAGGCCCGAGACCAGTCGGAGCAGCGGGAGCAGCAGAGGAGGAGCCCGGTATAAAAACCGGCGACCAGCAGAGGCCCGAGACCAGTCGGAACAGCGGGAGCAGCAGAGGAGGAGCCCGGTATAAAAACCGGCGACCAGCAGAGGCCCGAGACCAGTCGGAGCAGCGGGAGCAGCAGAGGAGGAGCCCGGTATAAAAACCGGCGACCAGCAGAGGCCCGAGACCAGTCAGAGCAGCGGGAGCAGCAGAGGAGGAGCCCGGTATAAAAACCGGCGACCAGCAGAGGCCCGAGACCAGTCGGAGCAGCGGGAGCAGCAGAGGAGGAGCCCGGTATAAAAACCGGCGACCAGCAGAGGCCCGAGACCAGTCGGAGCAGCGGGAGCAGCAGAGGAGGAGCCCGGTATAAAAACCGGCGACCAGCAGAGGCCCGAGACCAGTCGGAGCAGCGGGAGCAGCAGAGGAGGAGCCCGGTTTAAAAACCGGCGACCAGCAGAGGCCCGAGACCAGTCGGAGCAGCGGGAGCAGCAGAGGAGGAGCCCGGTATAAAAACCGGCGACCAGCAGAGGCCCGAGACCAGTCGGAGCAGCGGGAGCAGCAGAGGAGGAGCCCGGTATAAAAACCGGCGACCAGCAGAGGCTTACCAACTCAGCAGCGGGGAGAGAGGTAAAAAGTAATCAGTGTGTGACGTCACCAGGGAGCAGGTAAGTGATTGGTTGGTGAGTATTTCTCTTTTTTAAACTTTAACTCTGTAATTTAGAGTTACTAGGGTCTTTTCTGGTGCAGCAGGGACTGTTGGTAGACTATACAAGCGCCTTAGAGATAATTTTAATTGGTGATAGTAAATTAATTTAAATTAAGTAAAGGGAAGGTCATGCCAGGTGAGCCCAGCCCCGTGATATGCTCCTCTTGCTCTATGTGGGAATTCAGGGACCCCGGTGCCCCTGATGACCACGTGTGCCAGAGATGCATCCATCTGCAGCTACTAGCAGACCGCATTGAGGCGCTGGAGCTGCGGGTGGATGGGTTGTTGAGCATTCACGATGCTGAGAGGGTCGTGGATAGCACGTTTAGTGAGTTGGTCACACCGCAGGGAAGGGATGCACAGGAAGACAGGAAATGGGTGACCGCCAGGTGGAGCAATAGAAGCAGGCAGGTAGTGCAGGAGACCCCTGTGACCATTCCCCTCTCAAACAAGTATACCGCTTTGGATACTGTTGAGGGGGATGACTCACCAGGGGAAGGCAGCAGCAGCCAACTTCCTGGCACTGGGGGTGCTCCTGCTGCCCAGGAAGGGGGGAAAAAGAGTGGGAGAGCAATAGTGGTAGGGGATTCTATAGTAAGGGGAACAGATAGGCGTTTCTGTGGCCGTAGACGTGAATCCAGGATGGTTTGTTGCCTCCCTGGTGCCAGGGTCAAGGATATCACTGAGCGGCTGCAGGGCATTCTGGAGGGGGAGGGTGAACAGCCAGAGGTCGTGGTCCACATTGGTACCAACGACATAGGTAAAAAGAGGGATGAGGTCCTGCAGCAAGAATTTAGGGAGCTAGGTGAAGGATTAAAGAGCAGGACCTCAAAGGTTGTAATCTCTGGATTACTCCCGGTGCCACGTGCTAGTGAGTATAGAAATAGGAAGATAGAACAGATGAATGCGTGGCTAAAGGGATGGTGCAGGAGGGAGGGCTTTAGTTTCCTGGATCACTGGGTCTGCTTCTGGGAAAGGTGGGACTTGTACAAGTCGGACGGTTTACACCTGAACCAGAGGGGAACCAATATCCTTGCGGGGAGGTTTGCTAGCACTGCTGGGGGGGGTTTAAACTAACTTGGCAGGGGGATGGGGTACAGAGTGGAGCTATAGTAGGGGGTGATTTACAGCCAAATACAGAGGAAAAAACAAGTCAGCTGGGAAGGCAGAGCAAATATGTGAAGGCAAAAGGGAATATGGCAGGGCTGGAAGGCATTTATTTTAATGCAAGGAGTCTTGCAAATAAGGTGGATGAACTGAAGTTGTTGTTGAACACATGGGAGTACGATATTGTTGCCATCACGGAGACATGGTTGAGGGAGGGTCAGGACTGGCAGCTCAATATTCCGGGGTATAGAATCTTCAGGCGAGACAGAGGGGGGTGTAAAAGGGGAGGGGGTGTTGCGATATTAATTAAGGAGTCAATTACTGCTGTAAGGAGGGATGATATATTAGCGGGTTCCTCAAATGAGGCCATATGGGTAGAACTTAAAAACAAAAAGGGGGCAAGCACTTTGCTGGGAGTATACTATAGGCCCCCAAACAGTCAGGGGGAGATAGAGGAACAGATATGTAGGCAAATCTCAGAGAAGTGTGAAAATAATAGGGTAATAATAGTGGGGGATTTCAACTTCCCCAATATAAATTGGGATAGTCAGAGTGTGAAAGGGTAGAGGGTGCAGAATTCTTAAAGTGCATCCAGGAGAGCTTTTTGAGCCAACATGTAGAAAGTCCTACAAGAGAGGGGGCGGTACTGGACCTAATTCTGGGGAATGTAGCCGGGCAAGTGGTGGAAGTATCAGTAGGAGAGCATTTTGGCGACAGTGACCATAATTCGGTGAAATTTAAGGTGGTCATGGAAAAAGACAAAGACGGCCCGGAAATAAGGGTTCTAAATTGGGGGAAGGCCGATTTTAATATGATAAGGCAGGATCTGGCCAAAGTGGACTGGGAGCAGCTACTTATAGGAAAATCCACATCAAAACAGTGGGAGACTTTCAGAAGGGAAATAGAGAGAGTACAGCGCCAACATGTTCCTGTAAAGGTCAAGGGTAGGACCAACAAGCAAAGGGAACCTTGGATGACAAGGGAGATACAAAAATGCATTAGAAATAAAAGGGGGGCTTTTGGCAGTTACAAAAGACTAAAGACGGAAGAAGCCCTAGAGGAGTATAAAAAGTGCAGGGGCATACTTAAAAAAGAAATTAGGAGGGCGAGGAGGGGCCATGAAATAACACTGGCGAGCAAAATAAAGGAAAATCCTAAGATGTTTTATAAGTATATTAAGGGCAAGAGGGTAACCAGGGAAAGGGTAGGGCCCATTAGGGACCAAAGTGGCAATCTGTGTGTAGAACCAGATGATGTAGGCGGGGTTTTAAATGAATTTTTTGCATCTGTGTTCACTATGGAGAAAGACGATGCAGACATAGAAATCGGGCAAGGGGATTGTGACATACTTGAACATATTAGCATCGAGAGGGAGGAGGTGCTAGCGGTTTTAGCAGGCCAAAAAGTGGATAAATCCCCAGGCCCGGACGAGATGTATCCCAGGTTGCTGTGGGAGGCAAAGGAGGAGATTGCAGGGGCTCTGACACAAATTTTCAGAACCTCTCTGGCCACAGGGGATGTACCAGAGGACTGGAGAACAGCTAATGTAGTACCATTATACAAGAAGGGTAGCAGGGATAAACCAGGGAATTACAGGCCAGTGAGCCTAACATCTGTGGTAGGGAAATTATTGGAAAAAATTCTGAGGGACAAAATTAGTCTCCACTTGGAGAGGCAAGGATTAATCGGGGATAGTCAGCATGGCTTTGTCAAGGGTAAATCATGTCTGACAAATCTGATTGAATTTTTCGAGGGGGTGACTAGGGAGGTGGATGAGGGAAATGCTGTGGATGTGGTTTACATGGACTTCAGTAAAGCTTTTGACAAAGTCCCGCATAGGAGACTGGTCAAGAAGGTAAGAGCCCATGGGATCCAGGGTGCCTTGGCGCGTTGGATCCTAAACTGGCTGAGTGGCAGGAGGCAGAGGGTGATGGTCGAAGGTTGCTTTTGTGACTGGAAGCCTGTGTCCAGTGGGGTACCTCAGGGATCGGTGCTGGGTCCCTTGTTGTTTGTGATCTACATAAATGATTTGGATGAGAATGTAAAAGGGATGATCAGTAAGTTTGCAGATGACACGAAAATTGGTGGGGTGGTAAATTGCAAGGGGGAAAGCCTCAGGCTACAGGACGATATAGACGGGTTGGTCAGATGGGCGGAAAAGTGGCAAATGGAATTTAACCCTGAAAAGTGCGAGGTGATGCATTTTGGACGGACAAATAAGGCAAGGGAATACACAATGAGTGGTAGGACCCTAGGAAGTACAGAGGGTCAGAGGGACCTCGGTGTACATGTACATAGATCTCTGAAGGCAGCGGAACAAGTAGATAAGGTGGTTAAAAAGGCATATGGGATACTTGCCTTCATTAGCCGAGGCATAGAATATAAGAGCAGGGAGGTTATGATGGAGCTGTACAAAACGCTGGTGAGGCCACAGCTGGAGTACTGTGTGCAGTTCTGGTCGCCTCACTATAGGAAGGATGTGATTGCTTTGGAGAGGGTGCAGAGAAGATTCACCAGGATGTTACCTGGGATGGAGCGCCTCAGCTATGAAGAAAGACTAAACAGGCTGGGGTTGTTTTCCTTGGAGCAAAGAAGGCTGAGGGGGGACCTGATTGAGGTGTACAAAATGATGAGGGGCATAGATAGGGTAGACAAAGAGGAACTTTTCCCCTTAGTAGGGGGGTCAATAACAAGGGGGCATAGATTCAGGGTAAGGGGCAGGAGATTTAGAGGGGATTTGAGGAGGAACCTTTTCACCCAGAGGGTGGTTGGAATGTGGAACTCAATGCCTAAAAGGGTGGTAGAGGCAGGAACCCTCACAACATTCAAGAAGCATTTGGATGAGCACTTGAAATGCCATTGCATACAAGGCTATGGACCAAATGCTGGAAAATGGGATTAGACTGGACAGGGATGGATGGGCGGCGCAGACACGATGGGCCGAAGGGCCTCTTTCTGTGCTGTAAAACTCTATGACTCTATGACTCTATGACATGAACCCAAGATCTCGGTTGAGGCCGTCCTCATGGGTGCGGAACTTGGCTATCAGTTTCTGCTCGACAATTTTGCGTTGTCGTGTGTCTCGAAGGCCGCCTTGGAGAATGCTTACCCGAAGATCGGAGGCTGAATGTCCTTGACTGCTGAAGTGTTCCCCGACTGGGAGGGAACACTCCTGCCTGGTGATTGTTGCGCAACAATCACCAGGCAGGAGTGTTCCCTCCCAGTCGGGGAACACTTCAGCAGTCAAGGACATTCAGCCTCCGATCTTCGGGTAAGCATTCTCCAAGGTGGCCTTCGAGACACACGACAACGCAAAATCGTCAAGCAGAAACTGATAGCCAAGTTCCGCACCCATGAGGACGGCCTCAACCGAGATCTTGGGTTCATGTCACGCTACATGTAACCCCACCTGACGCAGGGTCATCCAGACTCGAGTCAACATTGGCTTGTTCTCTCTACACAGATGCGGCCGGACCTGCTGTGATTTCCAGCAAAAAAAATGTTCTTTGTCTGTTTTTTTGTTTTTCATACAGACCCCAGCATCTGCAATAATTGACCCCTTGTGACCCCACCTCATTGTTCTTTGATGTAATGTTTTCCTGACTGACCTGTTTGGACACCATTCACACCTTTTGATTGCTGTGATTATCTCTCTGCCGAGGTGTGATAAATGGCAGTTGGAAATATTACCTGTAAACATCTGACATGATTCTCTGACTATATAAGCTGTGTCTTTATGCATTTCTCCACTTCACCTGACGAAGGAGCAGTGCTCCAAAAGCTTGTGATTTCAAATAAAGCTGTTGGACTATAACCTGGTGTTGTGTGACTTCTTACATTTGTCCACCCCAGTCCAACTCTGGCATCTCCACACC
Source organism: Somniosus microcephalus (assembly GCF_052327205.1). NCBI lineage: Eukaryota > Metazoa > Chordata > Chondrichthyes > Squaliformes > Somniosidae > Somniosus > Somniosus microcephalus. Next base: position 135,306,815 of record NC_140995.1, read on the forward strand.
ATGGCTAATAAAGGCAAGCATTCCGTATGCCTTCTTAACCACCTTATTTACTTGGCCTGCTACCTTCAGGGATCTGTGGACATGCACTCCAAGGTCCCTTTGTTCCTCTACACTACTCAGTGTCATACCATTTAATGTGTATTCCCTTTCCTTGTTAGCCCTCCCCAAATGCATTACCTCACACTTCTCCGGATTGAATTCCATTTGCCACTGTTCTGTCCACCTGACCAATTTATTGATATCTTCCTGAAGTCTACAGCTTCCTTCTTCAGTATCAACCACACAGCTAACTTTAGTATCATCTGCAAACTTCTTAATCATACCCCCTATATTCAAGTCAAGATCATTGATATATACCACAAAAAGCAAGGGACCTAGTACTGAGCCCTGCGGAACCCCACTGGAAACAGCCTTCCAGTCACAAAAACACCCATCAACCATTACCCTCTGCTTCCTGTCTCCGAGCCAGTTTTGAATCCAACTTGACACTTTGCCCTGGATCCCATGGGCTTTTAACTTTGTGACCAGTCTGCCATGTGGAACCTTATCAAAAGCCTTGCTAAAGTCCATATACACTACATCAAACGCACTACCCTCATCTACCCTCCTTGTTACCTCCTCAAAAAATTCAATCAATTTTGTCAGACACGACCTTCCCTTAACAAATCCGTGCTGACTATCCTTGATTAATCGATGTCTTTCTAAATGAAGATTTATCCTGTCCTTCAGAATTCTTTCCAATAATTTTCCCACCACCGAGGTTAGGCTGACTGGCTGGTCTATCCTTTTCTCCCTTTTTAAACAAGGGTACCACATTAGCAGTCCTCCAGTCTTCTAGCACCACACCTGAAGCCAGAGAGGATTGAAAAATGATGGTCAGGGCCATCATTTCCCTTTCACCTATTTCCTCTTTTGCTTCGCTTAACAGCCTGGGATACATTTCATCCAGGCCTGGGGATTTATCCACTTTTAAAGCTGCTAAACCCCTTAATACTTCTTCTCTCACTATGTTTATTTCATCTAATATTTCGCACTCCTCCCCCCCAATAGCAATGTCTGCTTTGCCCCTCCTGTAAAAAGGAAAAGAGCAACAAAAGTAAATGTTGGTCCCTTACAGGCTGAGACAGGTGAAATTATAATGGGGAATAAGGAAATGGCAGAGACTTAAAAAAAAATGTTGTAACTGTCTTCACAGTAGAAGACACAAGAAGCATACCAAAAATAGTGGGGAACCAAGGGACTAATAAGAGTGAGAAACTTAAAGTAATTAATATCAGTAGAGAAAAAGTACTTGAGAAATGAATGAGACTAAAAGCCGACAAATCCCTTGGACCTGACGGCCTACATCCTAGGGTTCTAAAAGAGGTGGCTGTAGAGATGGTGGATGCATTGGTTGTGATCTTCCAAAATTCTAGATTCCAGAATGGTCCCAGCGGATTGGAAGGTAGCAAATGTAACCCCGCTATTCAAGAAAGGAGGGAGAGAGAAAACAGGGAACTACAGGCCAGTTAGCCAAACATCAGTCATCAGGAAAATGCTGGAATCCATTATTAAGGAAGTGGTAACAGGGCACTTAGAAAATAGGCAGAGTCAACATGGTTTTATGAAAGGGAAATCACGTTTAACAAATTTATTACAATTTTTTGAGGATGTAACTAACAGTGTAGATAAAGAAAAACCAGTGGATGTAGCATATTTGGATTTCCAAAAGGCATTTGGTAAGGTCCCACATGAAAGGTTGCTATACAAGTTAAGGGCTCATTGGGTTGGGGGTAATAGATTAGCATGGATAGAGCATTGGTTTATGGACAGAAAACAAAGAGTCGGGATAAATGCGTCATTTTCAGATTGGCAGACTGTAACCAGTGGGGTGGTGCAAGGATCAGTGCTTGGGCCTCAGCTATTTACGATCTACATTAATTACTTTGATGAAGGGACCAAGTGGAATATATTGAAGTTTGCTGATGATACAAAGCTAGGTGGGAAAGAAAGCTGCGAGGAGGACACAAAGAGCCTGCAAAGGGATATAGACAGGTTAGGTGAGTGGGAAATAAGGTGACAGATGGAGTATAATGTGGGGAAATGTGAAGTTATTCACTTTGGTAGAAAGAATAGAAAAACAGAATATTTTTTAAATGGTCAGAAACTATTAAATGTTGCTGTTCAGAGAGATTTAGGTGTCTTTGTACAGGAAACACAGAGAGTTAGCATGCAGGTACAGCAAGCAATTACAAAGGCAAATGGCATGTTGGTCTTTATTGCAAGATGGTTGGCATCCAAGAGTAAGGAAGTCTTACTACAATTGTACAGGACTTTGGTGAGACCACACCTGGAGTACTGTGCACAGTTTTGGCCTCCTTATCCGAGGAAGGACATACTTGCCGTAGAGGCAGTGTAACGAAGGTTCACTAGATTGATCTCTGGGATGAGAGGGTTATCAGCTGTGGCTCAGTGGCTAGCACCCTTACTTCTGAGTCAAGAAGATTGTGGGTTCAAGTCCCACTCCAGACACTTGAGCACAAAATCTAGGTTGACACTCCAGTGTAGTACTGAGGGAGTGCTGTACTGGCAGAGGTGCCATCTTTCAGATGAGACATTAAACCATCTGCTCTCACAGGTGGATGTAATAGATCCCATGGCACAATTTCAAAGAAGAGCAGGGAAGTTATCCCGAGTGTCCTGACCAATATTTATCCCTCAATCAACATTACTAAAAAAAAGATTATCTGGTCATTATCACATTGCTGTTTGTGGGAGCTTGCTATGCACAAATTGATTGCTGTGTTTCATACATTACAACAGTGACTACGCTTCAAAAAGTACTTCATTGGCTGAAAAGCACTTTAGGGCATCCAGTGGTTGTGAAATGCAATTCTTTCTTTCTTAAGGAGACAATGAGTAGATTGGGCCTATACTCTCTGGAGTTTAGAAGAATGAGAGGTGATCTCATTGAAACGTATAAGATTCGGAGGAGGATTGACAGGGTAGATGCTGAGAGGTTGTTTCCCCTGGCTGGAGAGTCTAGAACTAGGGGGCTGAGTCTCAGGATAAGGGGCTGGCCATTTCAGACTGAGGTGAGGAGGAATTTCTTCACTCAGAGTGTTGTGTATCTTTGGAATTCTCTACCTCAAAGAGCTGTGGATGCTGAGTCATTGAGCATATTCAACAACAACAACAACTTATATTTATATAGCACCTTTAACGTAATAAAATGTCCCAAGGCACTTCAGAGAAGTGTCAAGCACTATATGGGTGCGTCAACAGAGGCATACACACCCTCATATTTTTCAATATCACAGCATAAAGGCTCTTGTTTCATTACCTTTTAATCTTTACTCACCTCCTTGCCTCCAATCCGATCAGTCAGCACATCACCTAATATTTCAACAACAACAACTTGTATTTATACAGCACCTTTAACGTAGTAAAATGTTCCAAGGCGCTGCACAGGAGTGCTATAAGACAAAAATTTGACACCGAGCCATATAAGGAGATGTTAGAGCAGATGACCAAAAGCTTGGTCAAAGAGGTAGGTTTTAAGGAGTGTCTTAAAGGAGGAAAGAGAAGTGGAGAGGCAGAGAAATTTAGGGAGGGAATTCCATAGCTTAGGACCTAGGCAGCTGAAGGCACGACCACCAATGTTGGAGCATTTAAAATTGGGGATGTTCAAAAGGCCAGAATAGGCGGAGCACAGAGGTCTAGGGTGATTATAGGGCTGGAGGAGATTACAGAGGTAAGGAGGGGTGAGGCCATGGAGGGATTTGAAAACAAGGATGAGAATTTCAAAATTGAGGGGTTGCTTAACTGGGAGCTAATGTAGCTCAGCAAGCACAGGGGAGATAGGTGAACGGGACTTAGTGCGAGTTAGCACACTGGCAGCAGAGTTTTCGATGACCTCAAGTTTATGGAGAGCAGAACTAGGGAGGCCGGCCAGGAGTATATTGGAATAGTCAAGTCTAGAGGTGATAAAGGCATGGATGAGGATTTTGGCAGCAGATAAGTTGAGGTAAGGGCAGAGACGGGGATATTACAAAGATGGAAATGGGTAGTCTTAGTGATAGAACGGATATGAGGTAGGAAGCTCAATTCGTGATCAAATATGACACCAAGGTTGCGAACAGACTTGGTCAGCCTTACACAGTTGCCGGGAAAAGAGATCGACTCAGTGGAAAGGGAATGGAGTTTATGGCATGAACTGAAGACAATGGCTTTGATCTTCCTGATACTTAATTGGAGGAAATTTCTATTCATCCAGTGCTGGATGTCGGACAAGCAGTCTGATTGTATAGAGATGGTGGCGGGTTCGAGAGAGGTGGAAGAGAGGTAGAGCTGGGTATCATCAACGTACATGTGAAAACTCACGTTGTGTTGCCGGATGATGTCACCGAGGGGCAGCATGTAGATGAGAAATAGGAGGGGGCCAAGGATAGATCCTTGGGGGACTCCAGAGTTGACAGTGCAGGATCGGGAAGAGAAGCTATTGCAGGTGATTCTATGGTTATGACTGGAAAGATAGGAATGAAACCAGGCGAGTGCAGTTCCATCCAGCTGGACGATGGTGGAGAGGCGTTGGAGCAGAATTGTGTGGTCAGCCGTGTCAAAGGCTGCAGGTAGGTCCAGAAAGACAAGGGATAGGTTACCTTTGTTGCAATTAAGATGTCATTTGTGACCTTGTTAAGAGCAGTTTCAGTACTGTGGCAGGGGCGGAAGCCTGATTGGATGGATTCAGACAAGGAGTTCTGGGAAGGATGGGCACGGATTTGGGAAGCGACAATACGTTCAAGAACTTTGGAGAGGAAAGGGAAGTTGGAGATGGGACGATAGTTTGCAAGGATGAAGGGGGCAAGTTTTTTTTTTTAGATGGGGCGGTGACAGCTGATTTGAAGGAATAGGGGATAATACCGGAGGAGAGAGAACCGTTAACAATATCCGCTAATGTGGGAGCCAGGAATGAAAGTTGGGTGATCAGCAATTTAGTAGGAATAGGGTTGAGAGAGCAGGAGGTCGGTGTCAGTGACAAGGTGAACTTTGAAAGGCCAAGAGGGGAGACAGGAGAGAAAATAGAAAAATATGCAAATTAGAAAAATATGCAAATTTAGGGTTCGGGCAGGGGAAAAACAGAGGAAGTACCCTATCTCTGACCTTCCCTTTTGTTGTTTCATCCCCTCCTCCTTTTCCCAGCCCCCACTTGCTTTAAAATCTATCCCTCTTCCTGCTTTTTTTCCAAATTTCGGGGTTGTAGTCCCGCCTCCATCGAGATGCGGCCAATCCACGCGATTTTAACTTGATTGACCTTGTAGAGCCCGCCCAGCGGGCTCAGCAGGCCAATTAAGGGCCACCCGGCAACAGGTGACGTCACAGACTGAAATTTCATCAGTCAAGACGTTTTGACAGATGAAATATCAGCGTTTCACAGCTGTTTGAAGCTGTCAAACACTGACAGTCTTACTTCTAACCTGAGTCCTTCTACACAGTCTCAGTTAGAAATCTCACCGGCACAGAAAGCTGCAGGCTGTCACTTTTGACAGTTCGCAGCCATTCTGCTTTCTGTGCCGGTTAGATGATGGACTCCCGAAACCTAGAGGAAGGAAGGCTGTAAAGGTAAGTACAGGTAATTTAAACTTCTTTACACACTTTAGACACACCAAACACACTTACCTTTGCACTCATGCACCCATCACTCACCTGAACACCGACATCTCGACCCCTCCAAGTCCTTCAACCCGACGGCCCGACTCCTCTAACTTGGCGTGGTTTCTAGCCATCGGGAATCCCACAGTTCAAGCTTAAAAATAGGGATTAGGCTAAAAACTGCCTGTTAACAGGCAGTTAATTGGCACTAATCCCTTCCCGCCTCGGGTAGGCGGGTCCCAGTGTGGGGCGGGTACCCGCCTCCTTTGAAACTTACATGGAGGCGTGTTGGGGCCAGATGGTGTCGGGACCCCCGAATTTGGGACTTTAACGCCCCGCACACCTCCAATCCCGACTCCACGGGTCAATGAAAATCGACCCCGTTAACTCCGTTTCTCTCTCCATGGATGCTGCCCTGGCCTGCTGAGTTTTCTCCAGCGTTTTCTGTTGTTATTTTGGATTTCCAGCATCCGCAGTATTTTCCTATCGTAGGAAGTAAGGCCCGGTGGGCTAGGGGAAGGGAGGGAATTGAAAGCTGAAGCGGTTGAGTGGATGTTGTCAATCTTTTTAACGAAGAAGTCCATGAGCTCCTCACATTTATTGTTGGCGGTGAGGGAGGAGAAGGCAGGAGAGGATGGTTTGAAAAGAACTTTAGTGGTGGAGAAGAGAAGCCTGGGGTTATTTTTGCCATCCTGGGTGATCTTCGAACAGTGGGTGGTTTTAATGATGGAGAGCAGGACCCAGTCGTGCTTTATATGATCTAACCAAATCTGGTGATGGATGATTAGATCCGCCAAAGATGTTCAAGTCTGCGTCCCTTGGACTTCAGAGAGCAGAGATGAGGAGTATACTGGGGGAACAACTAGGGTGAGAGAGTGTAATGATTTTAGTGGGGACAAGGGCATCAAAGGTGGTGGAGAGGGTGTGAGTCAGTAGCTGCAGAAATGTCATGGAGAATAGTAGACCAAAGTCTTGGTAGCTGGGAATTAGAAAGTGCAGTGGTAAGGGACTTGAGAGAGAGTTTTTTTCCCAGGACGGATATGAAAAGAAGTGGGTTTGGAGCGGGGGTGGCGGGGGGGGGGGCGGTGGCGAGGGGGAATATGGGTAGAGAGTGATATAAGAAAATGATCAGGGATTGCGTTATCGGTGATGGTTGCGGAGGGGACAGCGAGGTCAACGTGAGATGATAAGATCAAGGGGGTGGCCGTGTATATGGGTGAGGGAGTTGACATGAAGGGAGAGATTAAGGGAGGAAAGGAGGGAAGTGAACTCAGAAGAGAGGGAGCAAGATGAGTTGAGATGGAGGCTGAAATCACAGAGAATGAGAAGTCGCTCAGTGCAGAGGCAGAGGGAGGAAAGCAGAGAAGATATCTCATTGAGAAAATTGGTGTAGTATTTGGGTACAGAACAAGGATTTTAAAAGAGAGACGTGAGGGGTGGAACAAAGTGAGATGCTCAAAGGAGGAGAAGTTGCGGAGGAGTAGGGAGACAGGCCAAGGTGTGATTTAGAGAAAGGGCTACACCACCACCATGGCGGTTGGGGCATGGAATATGGTGGAAAGTATAGCCAGGTGGGGAAGCTTCATTAAGGGGAAAGATGTTACCATCCCTTAGCCATGTCTCTGTCAATACCATGATGACAATTTGATCGTTCACAACAAGGTCATGGATGACAAGGCCTTTATTTACAAGTGAACATACATTTTGAAGGGAAATGCAGAGCGGGGCTATGATGCCTAATTTACTGGCGTAGACCAGAGGAGCAGAGCAGGGAGGGACAGGGAGGAGGTTGACGAGATTAGCTCGCAGCAGGTGCTTAGGGTGGGGAGAGAGTAAGATGGGGGCAATTTGGGTTGCTGCTAGCTAGAAGGCAGCGACGAGTGCCTTGGTGGGCCTTTCGAAGGAAGCCAAGAGAGTCACATAGGGAAGCTGTGGAATTCAAGGCTGAGATAGATAGATTTTTGGACTCTAGGGGAATCAAGGGATATAGGGAGCAGGCAGTGTTATAAATCTCATCATTCATCAAGAAACTACTCATGAAATAATGCTGGATGGCCAGCTGGTGGCGCCGTCCAAGGAGTATAAATACTCGGGCGTGGGCCCAGTTTGCCAGGGACATTTTGTAAGACAAGGAACTAGTGAAGTACAACTAGACCTCCATGTTCTGAAACAAGTTGATTAAAGCCTTGCTTTATGCTCAAACCAAGTGCGTAGTGAGTTTTATTACGTCAATTTAATCAACTTGGTATCGACTCCACGCTCAGAGTGATTTCGGGAACAGCCAGCTACGACTTCAACTACAGAAGGGAACTCCGGTGTAGAAATCAATCCATCATGGACAAACTACTCAGACCTGCCCGTCTTGACCTGGACCCAAATTCACCTACAACTGCTAAGGTATGGAAACACTGGTACCGTACTTTCAGCAACTTCCTCAGGGTGTGTGGTGAGAATGTTCCTGATAAATTAGAGATACTTGCCAATTATGTATCTCCTCATGTGTTTGACTATATCGAAGACTGTGTAGACTATGACTCCGCTATCCTAATATTACAGCGACTGTATGTTAAGGCCCCAAACAAAAATTTTTGCTCGGCCTCTATTGGCCACAACTCGACAACAACCCGGGGAATCACTTGACGAATTCCTTCAAAAGCTTTGCAGGCTCAGCAAGGATTGTAACCTTAAAGCTGTCACAGCTGAGCAGTACCAGAAGGAGCTAATTCGCGATTCCTTTATTAATGGAATTACATCTCCTTTCATACGCCAGCATCTGTTGGAGAATAAAACCCTCGAATTACAGGCTGCCTATGACCAGGTGTGTTCCCTGGACTTAGCAAAGAGGAATGCAGATACCTATCTTTTACCTCGTGCACGGGCTGTTGCTATCACTTTTAATGACTCCTTCGATAGGTCTCGGGCAGAAGCCCTCACCGATGATGACTCTAACTTAGCGGATGACAACCCTACCCTAGAAGCCTTCACTGATGACGACCCCGCCCTAGTGGCATCTTGGCAATCTGGAAGGAAGTCTTTCTTCTGTGGAGGTGCGTTCCATTATAGGAAATTCTGTCCTGCTCGTAATGTAACCTGTAATCATTGCAGCAAGAAAGGTCACTTTTCTAAGGGATGCCAGTCAAGAGCTGCTGTTAGTAAGAAAGGCCACTTTTCTAAGGTATACTGGTCGAGAACTCCTGTTAGTTTTGCAGCTACTATCTATAAAACTGCTCCTCCCCCAAGAGCCACTACTAAGGTTACAGCTGCAATCTATAAAACTGCTCCTCCCCCAAGAACCACTACTAAGGTTACAGCTGTCAAGGGTAAAACTGCCCCTCCTCCCATCACAGCTGTTTTCCCCCAAAGTCTGTCCCATGCAGCCACGAAGGTTTCAGTAAATGGACACATTTTGAGTGCACTAATCGACTCATGCAGCTCTGACAGCTTCATTAGTGAGCAGGCTGTCAGTAAGTTAAAACTGTGTATTTACCCCTCGGACAGGGAAATTGCAATGGCTCTGACGACACTGACAACCAATTCTTCCGGCTTTTGTCTTGTCGACCTTATTCTCAATGGCCACACTTATTTCTCCACCCGGCTCGGGGTGCTCAAGAACCTATGCAGTGATGTGCTCCTGGGACAGGATTTCCAGAAACAACACAAAAGATTAACTTTCGAGTTTGGAGGATCAAAGCCGGAGCTTACTATTTCCAAAGTACCGTTTTGTGCGCTTTCTGCAGCTTCGCTCGACGAGCCCTCCTTGTTTGCCAATCTTTCCCCCCGATATAAGCCCATAGTCACTAAATCACGACGTTTCAGCCAAGATGATCGATCCTTTATCGAGGCAGAAATCTCTCGCCTTCTAGCTGACGGTATCATTGAGCCATGTTCATCTTCCTGCCGGGCTCAAGTTGTCGTTGTTAAAAATCCTCTGAAGCAACACAAGAAACATCTTTGCATCGATTACTCGCAAACTATTAACCAGTATACCGACCTGGATGCCTACCCACGACCACGCATCGATGACATGGTCAATAACCTTGCCAACTACAAGGTATTTTCAACTTTTGATTTAAAGAGCGCATATCATCAAGTACCGTTAAAGGACACTGACAAAAAGTATACGGCCTTTGAGGCCAATGGCTTTACCAGTTTTGTCGCCTTCCATTTGGGGTCACCAATGGGGTGGCCATCTTTCAATGGGCAATGGATAGCCTAGTCAAACAGGAGAACTTAACGGACACTTTTCCATATCTGGATAATATCACCATCGCTGGTCATGACCAGAAGGAGCATGATGCCAACCTCCAGAAATTTGTTGACATTCTCCGTCATCGCAACTTAACCTTAAATGAGTCCAAATCTGTGAAATCAGTACCATCAGTCAACATCCTTGGCTACTGGGTGGGCAATGGTCCCATCAAACCGGATCCGGAGCGACTTTGTCTGCTTCAGGAGCTCCACCCCCGCCCCCACGAATCTCGGCTCTCTTCGTCGAGCACTCGGCATGTTCGCCTATTATGCAAAATGGATACCCCACTTCTCCGACAAGATGCAGCCCCTGTTTCGCGCAAAGTCATTTTCATTGGAGGCAACGGCTATTTCAGCTTTTAACCTCCTCAAGCAACAACTGGAAAAAGCCACGCTTCGTTCCATTGATGAAAATCTTCCTTTCGTGGTTGAGTGTGATGCATCAGAGGTGGCAATCTCTGCTACCTTGAATCAAGGTGGTCGACCCGTTGCATTTCTGTCCAGAACTTTGCAGGGTAGCGAGTTCCATTATCCTCCTGTCGAGAAGGAGGCTACGGCCATCATCGAAGCAGTACATAAATGGAGTCATTTTCTCACTCATTGCCATTTCACACTTATAACCCGATCAGCGCTCCGTGGCCTTTATGCTGGATGACCAGAAACTCACTAAGATCAAGAATAACAAAATACAACTCTGGAGGATGGAATTGGCCGCCTTTGGATACACCATACATTATCGACCCGGCAAAGAGAATGTGGCCCCGGATACTCTCACGCGGGCATTCTGCTCTTCTATGTCAACTTCGACTCTGGTGGATCGTCATACTGACTTATGCCATCCTGGCATTACCCGTATGTTGCACTTTGTGCGATCTAAAAATCTCCCATTTTCTACGGAAGATGTGAAAAGAACATGCTCCTCCTGTAGAATTTGTGCGGAATTAAAACCGCAATTCTTCCGTCCATCGGATGGCTCGCTCATACACGCTATGCAGCCTATGCAGCGACTCAGCATTGACTTTAAAGGGCCATTGCCTTCCTCAACATGAAACACCTACTTACTGACTATGGTGGATGAATATACACGCTTTCCCTTTGCTTTCCCCTGTCCCAATATGCTTACTTTCACAGTGATCAAATGCCTTGATCAAGTCTTTTCCCTTTGCGGTACGGCCAATTTCATCCACTCTGATCAGGGTCCCTCCTTCATGTCAAGCGACCTCAAAAGTTATCTCTCCCAACGGGGAATCGCCACAAGTAAAACAACACCGTACCATCCCATCGGTAATGGACAGGTTGAGAGATACAACACTATCATTTGGAACGCTGTTCATCTTGCGCTGAGGTCATGCAACCTACCAGACCAGTAGTGGGAAACTATGCTCCCTGACGTGTTGCATTCCATCAGGTCTCTCCTTTCTACATCTACCAATGTCACACCTCACGAGCGATTCTTCAGCTTCCGGCATTGCTCCATCCATGGGACATCTCTACCATCATGGTTGGCAGCTCCCGGCCCCGTGCTGCTCCGAAGATTCGTCCAATCATCTAAAAACGATCCTCTTGTCGATGAGGTAGAACTCACGGACGTCAACCCCACGTACGCACACATGCGGTACCCTGATGGCCGGGAGTCCACCGTTTCGCTCCGGGACCTGGCTCCCTGTCCGGCCGGTTCCACGGACCCAACCGATAGAGAGACCCACGGGGATGATGCCGACACTCTGCGCTCCCCCGAAGATGTCGCCCTACCGGGGACATCAAGAGATCTGCCAGCTGCCCCACCGGATCCACTCGGGGAGCCGAGCGTTCCCCGTGGAATGGCCACCCGAGGCCAGGGCGCCAGTCAATCCCCGGCTATCCAACAGGATGATGCCAGTTCTGCGCCTGTGGGGACCCGCACCTAGAGTCACGATCTCCCCAGCCTCCCTTGGGTCGATCAGAGCAACACGGGCCCTGTCGATCCACCGGTACGGATCAAGCGGCCCAGGGACCAAGACACAGTCCAAGGAGACGTGCCTTCTAGCCATAAACAAAAATCTAAAAGACTGCGGCTATTCGTGGTCTGCCTAATCCGTTAAGAGGAAGTCGTCGGACTTCCAAATCTTTTAGGCAGGAAGAATGTTATAAATCTCATCATTCATCAAGAAACTACTCATGAAGTAACGCTGGACGGCCAGCTGGTGGCGCCGTCCAAGGAGTATAAATGCTTTGGCGTGGGCCCAGCTTTCCAGGGACATTTTGTAAGACAAGGAACTAGTGAAGTACAACTAGACTTCCATGTTCTGAAACAAGTTGATTAAAGCCTTGCTTTATACTCAAACCAAGTGCATAGTGAGTTTTATTACATCAGGCAGGAAAGTCGAGTTGAGGTCAAAGGTCAGCCATGATTTATTGACTGGCGGAGCAGACGCGAAGGGCCGTATGGCCTACTCCTGCTCCTAATTCTTATGTTCTTATCTTATATTCTAAAACATCAACTAACGTATGTTTTCTTAATGAATGCTGCCTGACCTGCTGACGATCTTCAGCACTTTCTGTTTTTGTTTGCTAATTGTGGTCACAGACGCTCCTGGTAAGCTGTATTTATCACTGTATACTGCTTGAGAGCTCTATACTGTTTCCGCAGAGAAAAACAATGGCAATATGGAATGTACACATCAGCAGACCCCAAATACACTACTTACCCAACAGGCATAGATGGATGAATAAAACAGGAATGATTTTGTACTATGGATCCAAACATTTCCTACATTACAACAGTGACTACACTTCAAATAAGCCCCCCTGACCCTGTCGGACATATCATCCGGCCATAGGTCAGGGGGCACAAGAGAAGTTTGCAGCCGGGGCGCAAGCGGGGTGCTAAAGCGCTTTGGAACGTCTGGTGGTCGTGAAAGACGCTAAACAAATGCTAGTCTGTGAGTCTGTCAAACAGAAATAAAGAAATTCATTTTAGAGCTTTGCAAATGTAGCAGAGGCAGATTTACGATCGATTAAGATATTGTTGCATACACTAATCTCATGGCATCATGTGAAAGCAGTGAAAGAATCACTGGGTCTGCAGTTGTCATAGCTGCAAGTAAAAGGAACGTTTTTAACTTTGGTCTCCTCTTCACGGATGGTAATATGGTTGCCAAGGGAACATTTGGTTCTAGTACAGGTTTTCTGTCTTGTGGATGAAATGGAAACAGCTGTTGAGTTTAAAGATTCAGCTTCTTCCCTTATGTCCATATAGGGAATTGAAATGCTTCTGCAAAAATCATTATGGGTGTTACCTCATGGGCAACCCATAATGCAAAACAATTTCCACTGGTATTACTGCATAATAATAAACTATAGTCTAGAAATTACTGTATGTGATATTAGTAGACAAATGCTATTATGGCAGTATCTGTCCAGCATTTTAACTCACTTAAATAAACGTTTAATGCCTCATTCAAATAGCACAGAGGAATGTCATACGAACATGTCAAGCTTTTGGGGGGAAAATTGGGTTGGTTTGTGCCTCTAGTTAGCGCCCCCTGGGGGGCACTAACGGGGCGCAAATCCCCAAGTGCCTGGGCGCAGCACCACTAACGCCTCCAGCGAAATTCAGTGGGGGGGTGAGTGGTGACGGTAGCCGGTAGCACCCTGCAGCGCTGCGCCGCCGACGATTATGTCATTGCCGTGCGCAGCGCCCCGGCTGCAAACTTCTCTTGTGCCCCCTGACCTATTGCCAGACGATATGTCTGACAGGGTCAGGGGGGCATTTTTGCGGCGGCGGCGGCGCTACTAAAGGGCAGGTGTCGGGTGGCCATTTTTATTTTGGCCGACTGCCAGCACCTGCCCTCAGTCCGGCACGCCTCTTGAGTGCCGAGCTGTTTTCATGACACCCTGCTCTCAGGTGGTCCAGCAGAGCCCTGCTGCATGCAGTGATAGGCCCCGCCACTTTAATCAGGGGAGGGAGGCTTGCAATGATGCGGCGCTACGTGCCGCCGCGCATGGCGCTGTTGCACGTAGCACCGCGAACTTCAGTAGTAGCGCCCTGATGCACTATCAATTGCTACAAAAGACTGGAGATTGAGAAAGTAATAAACAGGCTTTTATTACCAAAGAACAGAGCATGCCTCTTGTGGTTGCCTGGTATCCAAAAGGGCTGGAGGCTTCTGAGCAGCGACCTTTATACCCAGCCATGAGGGTGGAGCCAGGGGCGGAGTCAGCTGAGGCATGCACAGACAAGTACAACAATATGCAAGAGTGAACAACAGTACTAACAGTGAACAACAATACTAACAACAGTGGTTTACCACATTCACCCCTTGTTTAGAATTGAGTCCGGCGGGGTGAAGTGCACTAAAAATTCGTGTACTGAAGTCTATCAGGAGGCCTTGTAAGCCGTCCTGAGCGTCGCAGCAGCGGCGGTGATGGTGCAGCATCCAATGGTGAACCCGGTGTCTCGTTCAGAGGAGGTGTAGCAGGTGGCGGACCCTGGGGCTGCTGCATGCCGTCTACAGGGGTCAGAGCATGGGTAATGGGAGGTAGCAATGGTGGTCTCTCAGAGGCACCCGAAGGTGCGAGGTCTCGTGCGGGGACTGTGTCCTGGGGGTAGGCAGGAGTAGCGGTGGGTGGCGAAGAGGGTGTTTCAGGAGCACCTGCAGGTGCGAGGTCTCGAATGGAGACTGTGTCCTCCCGCCCGTCCGGGTACACCACGTAAGCATACTGCGGGTTGGCGTGGAGGAGGCTCACCCTCTCGACCAGGGGGTCCGCCTTATGGGTCCTCACGTGCTTCCGCAGTAGGACGGGACCTGGAGAAGTCAGCCATGTTGGTAGCGAAATCCCCGACGTGGACTTCCTGGGGAAGGAGAACATTCTCTCGTGAGGAGTGGCATTGGTGGGTGTACAGAGCAGCGACCGAATGGAATGGAGCGCCGCAGGGAGGACCTCCTGCCAGCGGGAGGTCGGAAGGCCCTTAGATTTTAAGTTTAAAAGGACTGCCTTCCAGACTGTCGCATTCTCCCTTTCCACCTGGCCGTTACCCCGGGGGTTGTAGCTGGTGGTCCTGCTTGTAGCAATGCCTCTCGCGAGCAGGTACTGCCGAAGTTCGTCGCTCATAAAAGATGAGCCCCTGTCGCTATGGATATAGCTAGGGAAACCGAACAAGGCGAAGAGGTCATTCAGACATTTAATGACCGTGGTACTGGTCATGTCCGAGCAAGGGATGGCAAACGGGAAACGGGAGTACTCATCAATTATATTGAGGAAGTACACATTGCGGTCAGAGGAGGGGAGGGGCCCTTTAAAATCGATGCTCAGCCGCTCGAAGGGGCGCGTGGCTTTGATCAGGCTCGCTCTGTCTGGCCTATAAAAATGCGGCTTGCACTCGGCACAGATCTGGCAGTTCCTGGTCATGGTCCTGACCTCCTCGATGGAGTAGGGCAGGTTACGGGATTTGATAAAATGGAAGAACCTGGTGACCCCCGGGTGGCAGAGGTCATTGTGGAGGGTCTGTAGCCTATCAACCTGCGCGTTGGCGCACGTACCACGTGATAGGGCATCTGGGGGCTCATTGAGTTTCCCGGGCCGGTACAAGATATCGTAATTGTAGGTGGAGAGTTCGATTCTCCACCTTAAGATCTTGTCATTCTTGATTTTGCCCCGCTGCTTATTATGAAACATAAAAGCCACTGAACGCTGGTCAGTGAGCAGGGTAAATCGTTTTCCGGCCAGGTAATGCCGCCAATGTCGCACGGCTTCCACAATGGCCTGGGCCTCCTTTTCGACAGAGGAGTGTCGAATCTCGGGGCCCTGGAGGGTCCTTGAGAAAAAGGCCACGGGTCTCCCCGCCTGGTTAAGGGTTGCAGCTAGGGCAAAGTCGGATGCGTCGCTCTCCACTTGAAAAGGAAGGGACTCATCCACAGCGTGCATTGTGGCCTTCGCAATGTCTCCTTTTATGAGAGTGAAGGCTGCACAGGCCTCTGCTGTCAGGGGGAAGGAGGCGGACTTGATGAGGGGTCGGGCTTTATCCGCATAGTTGGGCACCCACTGAGCATAGTAAGAGAAAAACCCCAGGCATCTCTTCAGTGCTTTCTGGCAGTGGGGGAGGGGGAGCTCCATAAGGGGGCGCATTCTATCGGGGTCTGGGCCGATGACTCCGTTCTCCACTACGCAGCCAAGAATAGCGAGGCGCGTAGTACGAAACATACATTTGTCTTTGTTGTATGTGAGATTCAGCCGCTGGGCCGTCCGGAGGAATTTCTCTAGATTAACGTCGTGGTCCTGCTGGTCGTGGCCGCAGATGGTGACGTTGTCTAGATATGGGAAAGTGGCCTGGAGCGCGTTCTGGTCAACCATCCGGTCCATCTCCCGTTGGAAGACAGAAACTCCGTTGGTGACGCCGAAGGGAACTCTGAGAAAGTGATAGAGCCGACCGTCAGCTTCAAAAGCTGTGTACTGGCGGTCCTCAGCCCTGATGGGGAGCTGGTGGTATGCCGACTTCAGATCAATCGTCGAGAACACCCGGTATTGTGCTATCTGATTGACCATGTCAGATATGCGGGGGAGTGGGTATGCATCTAGTTGGGTGTAGCGATTGATCGTCTGGCTGTAGTCAATAACTAGGCGCTGTTTTTCGCCAGTCTTCACTACCACCACTTGTGCTCGCCATGGGCTGGTGCTACTTTCAATAATCCCTTCCTTCAGGAGTCTCGCTACCTCGGATTTAATGAAGCTCCTATCCCCAACACTGTAACGCCTGCTTTTGGTAGCGATGGGCTTACAGTCGCGGGTGAGGTTAGCGAACAAGGAGGGGGGGGGAACTTTAAGGGTGGAGAGGCTGCAAATGGTGCACGGCGGGCGATTTAAAAGCTGCTGGCTGCAGACTGTGAGTGGGGGGAGGGGTCCGTCATACGCTAATGTGACACTCTTAAGGTGGCACTGAAAATCCAACCCCAGTAGAACGGCAGCGCAGAGATGGGGCAGGACCAGAAGTTTAAAATTTTTGTATTCTGTGCCCCTTACTGAAAGGGTCACTACACAGTAGCCACCGACGTCCGCTGACTGGGCTTTGGAAGCCAAAGAGATCCGATGGCGCGTCGGCAGGACCGGGAGAGAGTAACTGCGCACCGTGTCGGGGTGGATAAAGCTCTCCGTGCTCCCGCTGTCAAAAAGGCAGGTAGTGGCGCGGCCGTTTACCGTAATATCCATCATGGACCTGGACAGTTGATGAGGGAGAGATTGGTCCAGCGTCACGGAGGCCAGCGTATGGTCGAGCGAGTCGATGTGGTCGTCAGATGAGGCGGTGGTTGAGTCCGGCTCCCCCGTGGTTGAAGTCGGAGGCGTCCAAGATGGCGGACAAAATGGCGGCGCCCACGGTCCCGATCCCCACGCGGCTGGGGGAGCCCAAGATGGCGGACAAGATGGCTGCGCCCACGGTTCGCACGCAGCGCTGCTGGCGTTAGCGGTCTTCCCTTTGCAGGCGCTAACGTAGTGACCTTTCTTCCCGCAGCCGGAGCAGGTAGCATTCTTCGCGGGGCAGCGTGCTCTAGGGTGTTTAGCTTGGCCACAAAAATAGCATTTTTGTGCCTTGGACATCGCTGCAGCAGTCGGAGGTGGCGGTCCCATGGCCCAAGATTGCGGCGTCCACGGCGCGGGGCGATGAGGGGAGAAAGCGTCCATATTTCTGTGGGCCGCGTCGAGCGAGAGCGCGAGGGACACTGCCTTTGTCAGGTCTATTTCACCCTTCTCCAGCAGCCTCTGCCGGGAGTAGTCGGACCTTAGACCCGCAACGAAAGCGTCTCGTATCAATCCCTCCGCATGTGCCGCGGCCGATACTTCCTTGCAGTCGCAGCCGCGTCCGAGTACCCGCAGTGCCCGTAGGAAGGCTTCCACCGATTCCCCGGGCTGCTGTCTGCGAGATCTTAAAAGGTGCCTGGCATAGACCGTGTTAACCGGGCGTGCATACTGCCCTTTCAGTAGGTCGATAGCCGCCGCGTAGGTCGTCGCATCTTGGATTAAAGTATAGACTTGGTGGCTCACCTTCGAGGCCAGGATTTTCAGTTTATTTTCATCAAGAGTCACGGTCGAGGCTTCCAGATACGCCTCAAAGCAACGCAGCCATTGTGCGAATTTAGTCGACGAACCCGCTTCTTGGGGGTCTAGGTCCAGGCATGTTGGTCTGAGGGCTCGCAGCAGCGCCTGCTGCTCAGCGTTTTGCGCCATCGGTTGATCAGCATCCGCAGCCAACATTTAACTTTGGTAATAAAATTGATGCACTATCAATTGCTACAAAAGACTGGAGATTGAGAAAGTAATAAACAGGCTTTTATTACCAAAGAACAGAGCATGCCTCTTGTGGTTGCCTGGTATCCAAAAGGGCTGGAGGCTTCTGAGCAGCGACCTTTATACCCAGCCATGAGGGTGGAGCCAGGGGCGGAGTCAGCTGAGGCATGCACAGACAAGTACAACAATATGCAAGAGTGAACAACAGTACTAACAGTGAACAACAATACTAACAACAGTGGTTTACCACACGCCCCAAGAATGAGTTGGAGCACTTCAGTAGCGCCCCGCCTCCTGCTTGGGGCACCACTACTGAATTCATGGTGGAGGGGCGCTAACTTTTTCGGGGCCCTGGCGACATTAGCACCCCAAAATGAACACCACCCAATTGTTCCCCCTTTGTATATTAATATCACAAACAGTAATTATTAGGCTAAAGTGTGGATTGCATTTGGTAATGGGAAGACTATGAATATTTATCACCATTTTAGCACTGAAAAACCAAGTTATATAAATCAGTTGCTGTGTTGTAATTGGCCCAAGATTAGTTCAATTCAATGGCCTTGAAATTTACTGGGGTTTCTACCAGACTCCCACTGCAACTCCAAAAGGACACAGCAGAATACCCAGTGAATTATTTTCTTTTTATTCGTTCATGGGATGTGGGCGTCGCTGGCAAGGCCAGCATTTATTGGCCATCCCTAATTGCTCGAGAAGGTGGTGGTGAGCCGCCTTCTTGAACCGCTGCACTCCGTGTGGTGAAGGTACTCCCACAGTGCTGTTAGGGAGTTCCAGGATTTTGACCTAGCGACGATGAAGGATCGGCAATATAGTTCCAAGTCAGGATGGTGTGTGACTTGCAGGGGAACTTGGAGATGGTGGTGTTCCCATGTGCCTGCTGCCCTTGTCCTTCTAGGTGGTACAGGTGGTGGGTTTGGAAGGTGCTGCCAAAGAAGCCGTGGCGAGTTGCTGCAATGCATCTTGTAGATGGTACACACTGCAGCCATGGTACGCCGGTGGTGGAGGGAGTGAATGTTTACATAGAAACATACAAGATAGGAGCAGGAGTAGGCCATTCGGCCCCTCGAGCCTGCTCCGCCATTTAATGAGATCATGGCTGATCATCCAAAATCAGTACCCTGTCCCTGCTTTCTCCCCATATCCCTTGATCCCTTTAGCCTTAAGAATTATATCTAACTCCTTCTTGAATATATTTAATGAATTGGCCTCAACTGCCTTGTGTGGTAGAAAATTCCACAGTTTCACCACTCTCTGGGTGAAGAAATTCCTCCTTATCTCAGTCCTAAATGGCTTGACCCTTATCCTTAGACTGTGACCCCTGGTTCTGGACTCCCCCGCCATTGGGAACATCCTTCCTGCATCTAGTCTGTCTAGTCCTGTTAGAATTTTATAAGTTTCAATGAGATCTCCTCTCATTCTTCTAAACTCTAGCGAACATAAGCCTAATCGACCCAATCTCTCTTCATACGTCATTCCTGCCATCCCAGGTATCAGTCTGGTGAATCTTCGCTGCACCCCCTCCATGGCAAGAACATCCTTCCTCAGATAAGGTGACCAAAACTGCACACAGTACTCAAGGTGTGGTCTCACCAAGGCCCTGTACAACTGCAGCAAGACATCTTTGCTCCTGTACTCGAATCCTCTCGCTATTAGGCCAACATACCATTTGCCTTCTTAACCGCCTGCTGCACCTGCATGCTTACCTTCAGCGACAGGTGCACAAGGACACCCAGGTCTCATTGCACTTCCCCTTTTCCCAATCTATTGCTGTTCAGATAATAATCTGCCTTCCTATTTTTCCCACCAAAGAGGATAACCTTGCATTTATCCACATTATACTGCATCTGCCATGCATCTGCCCAATCACCCAACCTGTCCAAATCATACTGGAGTTTCTATGCATCCTCCTCACAGCATACACGCTCACCCAGCTTTGTGTCATCTGCAAACTTGGAGATATTGGCCCAGAAATTCGGGTCGGGGGCTTCCCGCGGGTGTAAGCCCCCGACCTGCACTTATCTTGCGCGCCGGCCGTTGAGCTGTGGACCCACGTGGAATTCCGATCCTGGGCCTGGTCCAGCTGCCGGTGCGCAGCACTTGCGTATCCCAGGGGCGCAGTTAGTTCGATGCGTCCCCTGGGATCACGTGGGCCATGGGGACCAATTGGAGCACGGAATGCTCCATTCATAAGATTGACAGGAAGAGCTGTCAAAACTTATAAATACTACGGCCCCAAAACAGCACTAAATCTTCAAATAATTTTTTTTTAAATCACATTTTTTAAATAAACCTTAAATTACATGAAATAACTATTTTAAACAATAATTTAAATTTTTGAAAAAAATAATTTTATTTTCTAACAGGGCTAAAAATAAACTTACCTTGCTTTAAAGTATTTAAAAATAATAAACCTGTGGAAAAAATGTTTTAATTTTAATTAACTCACCACTTACCTTGTAAAAAGCAGGCCTTACGCCTGCTTTTTATATGTGTAACTTCTGCAGACTTACCCTCCCGGGAAAACCTGCAAAAAAGACCGAAGTTCGATGCGTAGGCGCAGCCTCTCCTGCGCACGCATTCGAACTCTGAACCCCTTCGTTCAGGGGAACGGAAGTGCCGGTTTCCCGCGCATGCGCAGTGCATGCAGGAAACCGGCACTTCCATTGGGCTTACGGGTGAGTACCCCGTGCGTACTCACCCGTGGAGACCCGAATTTCTGGACTACATCTAGTTCCCTCATCTAGGTCATTAATATATATTGTGAATAGCTGGGGCCCTAGCACCGATCCCTGCGGTACCCCACTAGTAACTGCCTGCCACTCGGAAAAAGACCCGTTTATTCCAACTCTTTGCTTCCTGTCTGCCAACCAGTTCTCTATCCAAGTCGGTACCTTACCCCCAATCCCATGTGCTTTAACTTTGCACGCTAATCTCTTATGCGGGACTTTATCAAAAGCCTTCTGAAAGTCCAAGTACACCACATCCACTGGTTCTCCCTGATCTATTCTACCAGTTACATACTCAAAAAATTCCAGTAGATTCGTCAAGCATGATTTACCTTTTGTAAATCCATGTTGACTTTGTCCGATCCTGTCACTGTTTTCCAAGTGCGCTGCTATTATATCTTTTATAATAATGGACTCTAGCATTTTCTCCACTACTGATGTCAGGCTTACCGGTCTATAATTCCCCGTTTTCTCTCTACCACCTTTTTTAAATAGTGGGGTTACATTAGCTACTCTCCAATCCATGGGAACTGTTCCAGAGTCTATGGAATTTAGGAAGATGACCAGCAATGCATCTACTATTTCTAGGGCCACTTCCTTAGGTACCCTAGGATGTAGATAATCTGACCCTGGGGATTGATCGGCCTTCAATCCTGTCAATTTCCCTAACACCATTTCCCTACAAATACTGATTTCATTCAGTTCCTCCCTCTCATTAGACCCTATGTTCCCCGACATCTCTGGGAGGTTATTTGTGTCCTCCTTTGTGAAGACAGAACCAAAGTATGTATTTAATTGGCCTGCCATTTCTTTGTTCCCCAGTATAAATTCCCCTGATTCTGACTGCAAGGGACCTACACTTGACTTCACCAATCTTTTTCTCTTCACATATCTCTAGAAGCTTTTACAGTCAGTTTTTATGTTCGCTGAATGCTTACTCTCATACTCTATTTTCCCCCTCTTAATTAATCCCTTTGTCCTCCTTTGCTGAATCTTAAACTGCTCCCAATCCTCAGGATTATTGCTTTTTCTGGCCAATTTATATGTCTTCTCCTTGGATCTTATGCTATCCCTAATTTCCCTTGTTAGCCACGGTTGAGTCACCTTTTTGGTTTTATTTTTATGCCAGACAGGGATGAACAAATTCTGTAGTTCATCCATGCGATCTTTAAATGTTTGCCATTGCCTATCCACCGTCAATCCTTTAAGTAACATTCCCCAATCCATCCTAGCCAACTCGTGCCTCATACCATCGTAGTTTCCTTTATTTAAATTCAGGACCCTAGTCTCTGAGTCAACTACTTCACTCTCCATCTTAATGAAGAATTCTATCATATTATGAGGTGGTGGATGGGGTGCCAATCAAACGGGTTGCTTTTTCCAGATGGTGTCGAGCTTCTTGAGTGTTGTTGGAGGTGCACTCATCCAGGTAAGTGGAAAGTATTCCATCTCACTCCTTATTTGTGCCTCGTAGATGGTGGAAAGGCTTTGGGGAGTCAGGAGGTGAAGAATACCTAGCCTCTGACCTACTCTTGTTTCCACAGTATTTATGTGGCTGGTCCAGTTAAATTTCTGGTCAATGGTGACCCCCAGGATGTTGATAGTGGGGGATTCAGCGATGGCAATGCCGTTGAATGTCAAGGCGAGGTGGTTAGACTCTCGCTTGTTGGAGATAGTAATTGCCTGGCACTTACGTGGCACAAATGTTACCTGCCACTTATCAGCCCAAGCCTGAACATCGTCCAGGTCTTGTTGCATGTGGGCATGGACTGCTTCATTATCTGAAGAGTTGTGAATGGCACTGAACACTGAGCAGTCATCAGCGAACATCTCCATTTCTGACCTTATGTTGCAGGGAAGGTCATTGATGAAGCAGCTGAAGATGGTTGGGCCTAGGACACTGCCCTGAAGAACTCCTGCAGTGATGTCCAGGGGCTGTGATGGTTTACCTTCAACCACCACAACCATCTTCCTTTGTGCTAGGTATGACCACAGCCAGTGGAGCATTTTCCCCCTGATTCCCATTGACTTCAGTTTTACTAGAGCTCCTTGATGCCACACTTGGTCAAATGCTGCCTTGATGTCCTGTACCATCTTACATTTATCCTCATCTATCACAGTTACAACACATCTTATCCTTCTTTTCAGTGAAACCCTTGTGTTGCCATTTTTTAGGGGTTGTTTCCTTCATCTCACACACCTTGCCCTTCGGTTTGTTAATTGTCCCTGTTTCTTTCATCAAGTTGTCTTTTTTCAAACACCAAAGTTAGTTTCCTTAAAACCCTTTCCTCAGTGTTATTTGTGTCTGTGGGATCAAAGTCCGACATGACAGACTGTAAATACGGCAGACTATGAGATATCAGAACCCGGAGCCAGTGATTTCTGGATTGTCCCTGTAAGTCGGCTTGCACTCCTACTCCCCCACCCGTTGCTTCCATATATGTGGGCCATAGTCTGTCGGCAAACACTGTGGGTGGTTCATTGGGCCCCTGTTCTATCTCTCCCATATCCTTGAAGGGATCCCCTGTTCCTACCCCCATCGCCTGAGCAACCCTTAATTTTAAATTCTCATACGTCCCATTACCAATCTTCATGTCAGATGGGAGGCTGCTAAATACTTCAGGACTAAGAGTAAATAATAATAACTTCTTCTTTTCATCCTCGTCCATTTCACTTACAGCTGCTCTTTGTTCAACTGCAATGAAATGTCCTTGGGGTTCACCTCCCATTTCTAACTTTTTAATGTCAGACGCCATTGTTATGTTCATTAATAACTAGTCGTTTTTATTAAGAACAGCTAGCTTTTGCTAGACACTTTATTGAGCACATGTGGACTAGGTACAGTATCTGTAGAGGCATCCATCTTGACTGCTGCCTTGTGGGTAGCCTGGTGCATCGTGGGTAGCCTACTCTTATATACATACAGCACCACCTAGTGTACCATTCCAGAATGACAGGTTACTGATCATTACATCCCCCTTTCTTTGAGGTTAAACAAAATCAGTATCAATCAATAACAACATAAACATCTTCAACAGTCAATACATTTTCAATGTAGTTTTCTTTGTACTCAAAGATTAAGTCTATCAGGCTTTTTTACTTCACGTGTGGATCTTCTCAGCACAGGTAAGTCTGATGTGTTTTCATGAGAGCCTGTATGTGTATTTGTGTTAGATTGTTCTGGTGGTGAGTGACAAGATTCAGTTGCAGCATTGTCATCGATTTGCTCTTCGATAGTCTCTTGTGTTTTTAGGCGGGAATGGCGGTTCCTCCTGAGAATCTGTCCTTCCTCAGTTCTAACAGTGTATGACCTTGGTCCTACTTCCTCAAGAACTGTAGCTTTCCTGTTCCATGCATCTGGATCCTCAATCCTGACAACATCATCCCTTGTCAATGGTTTCAGAGTTTTGGATGACTTGTCATAGTATGATTTCTGTTTCAGCTTTAACAGTTGAAGTCTCTGTCTCAGTTCCTTACTCTGCTTTTCTTTTGCACAGCAAGGTAGCGTGGTACGCAACTTGCGACCCATTACGAGTTCAGCAGGTGAAGAACCAGAGTCTAAAGGTGAGGCTCGGTAGCTCAGCAGGGCAAGATAAGGATCAGACTTGCTTTCTGTCGCTTTCTTCAATAGCTGCTTGAGAACTTGAACACCTTTCTCTGTCTTACCATTCGACTGAGCATACAAAGGACTGGAAGTGATGTGTTGAAAGTCATAATGTGCTGCAAACTGTTGCCACTCCTTACAGTTGAAGCACGGACCATTGTCGCTAACGGCAATCCTGGGAATTCCATGTCTGGCGAAGATGGATTTCATATGCATTATGACACTGCTTGCTGTGGTGCTTGAGAGCAGCGCCATCTCAGGATAGTTAGAATAGTAGTCAATCACTATTAGATAGTCTTTACCATTTAAATGAAAAAGGTCCATACCAACCTTTTGCCATGGTGCTGTTGGTATGTCAGCTACTATCATTGGTTCCTTTGCTTGTTTGCTTTGGTGTTTCTGACATGTCTCACATTTGCCTATCATGTTCTCAATGTCCTTATTTATGCCAGGCCAATAAACAGTGTCTCTTGCTCTCCTTTTGCATTTTTCAATTCCGAGGTGTCCCTCATGAATCCTTTTGAGCATGTCTTGACGTAGAGCCTGTGGAATGACTATTCTGTTCTGTTTTAGTAATAGTCCACTTGCGACACTCAATTCTGACCTTATGTGAAAATATTTTGGACAGGAACCTTTTGGCCAACCATGATGAATGTTCTCTATTACTGTTTGTAATACTGTATCTTTTACTGTTTCTTCTGCTATTTGCTTTGATTTTGTGTCTGACACGGGCAGCGCAGCAGTGACCATACGCACATGAACATCCACGTCTTCTTCAGTAGAGCTCACATGACTCATTGTGGGTGCTCGGGATAGTGCATCTGCTAATACTATGTATTTGCCTGGTGTGTAGATCAGTTCAAAGTCATATCTTTGCAGCTTCATCATGAGTCGTTGAATCCTTGGAGACATCTCATTCAGGTTCTTTTTTATGATGGCAACCAGTGGGCTGTGGTCTGTCTCAACTTTGAAGGTGGGAAGTCCATATATGTAGCCATGAAACTTTTCTAGTCCAACTACCAAGCCTAGACATTCCTTTTCAATCTGGGTGTATCGACACTCAGTATCAGTCATAGACCTGGAGGCATAGGCAACAGGCTTCCAATCTTCACCCTCTGCTTGTAGCAAGACTGCACCTAGGCCATCTTTTGATGCATCTGTTGACACTTTGATTCTTTTTGTTGGGTCAAAGAAGGTGAGTACAGATGTGGTTGTCAGCACTGTTTTGAGGTTTATCCACTCTTGTTCATGTCTTTCTGTCCATGCGAACTCATTTGTTTTACGTAGCAGGTCTCGCAGACAGACTGTCTTGGCTGACAAGTTAGGAATGAACTTTCCAATGAAGTTTATCATCCCCATGATGCGTAGCACTCCTTTTTTGTCAGTGGGTCGGGGCATTTTGAGTATGGCGTTTACTTTTTCCATATCTGGCTCTATTCCTTTACCAGATAGATTATCTCCAAGGAAAGTGACTTCCTGGATGCCAAACTGACACTTGGCTTTGTTGAGCTTCAGTCCATTCCGGCGTATGCTCTGTAGCACTTTAGTCAGTCTCTCATTGTGTTCTTTCAGTGTGGAGCCCCAGATGATGATGTCATCAACATAGACCCGAACTCCTTCCAGACCTTCAATTATGTGTTCCATTGCTCTATGAAAGATTTCAGATGCAGATATTATCCCGAAAGGCATTCTGAGGAAACAATACCTGCCAAATGGTGTGTTGAAGGTACAGTATTTGGTGCTCTCTTCATCCAGTTTTAGTTGCCAAAATCCTTGTGAGGCATCGAGCTTTGTAAAGTATCTGGCACCTGACATTTCACTGGTGATTTCTTCTCGCTTGGGAATCTGGTAGTGTTCACGTTTTATGTTTGCATTTAAGTCCTTTGGATCCATGCATATTCTTAGATCATTGTTCTTTTTGTTTACACATACCATGGAGTTAACCCAGTCTGTTGGCTCTTTGACTTTCCTGATGACTCCTAGTGTGGTCATTCTGTCCAGTTCATTCTTGAGCCGGTCACGCAGGGGTGCTGGAACTCTTCGTGGAGCATGTACCACTGGCTGAGCATCCTCCTTTAGCTAGATCTTGTAAGTGAATGGTAGAACTCCAAATCCTTTGGACACATCCTGGAAATTATTCACTACAGAATCCACCGAGTCATCTGGTCTGCTTATGGCACAGTTTATACGGTAGACTCTCTTGACCAGTTCTAAGTCCTCACAAGCTTTGTCACCCAGTAGTGAATCAAGTCCTTCAGCCACAACAGAAAACATGAGATGATGCACTTTGTCTTTGACTGTCACTTTAAGTCTGCATACACCTAAGCTATCTATTTTCTGTCCATTATAGTCCTTCAGTAGTACTGACTTTTTCTGTATTTTGGGCTTTTCTTTCATGTTTTTAATGTCACTCATACTGATTAAGTTTGCTTTTGCCCCAGTGTCTAGTTTCAATGTAACTAATGCTCCATTTACCTGCAGTGGGATCATCCATTTGTCCTCTTTTACTGCATTAACTTTATGTTCAGCATTGTTAATTCCTGAGGGCTGCACATTTTCTGTATCCTTTTTGATATTGTCACATGACACCATTCCTACAAAACATGTCTCACTTAAGTCAGTGTCCTCAATTACATTAACTCGTTGCCCTTTCTTAGTTTTTACTTTTGAAAAGCATTGTTTGGCAAAGTGATTCTTTCCATGACACTTTGTGCACATTTTTCCAAATGCTGGGCATTGTCTTAACTGGTGTTTGTAACCACAGCATTTACAATTAAAACTTTCATCCTCCGATTGCTTTTCATTTCTGTTCTGCCCACGTTTCTTCCCCTTGTAGGACACAGCACCGACAGCAGCATTATCACTCATTACAATCGCATCATTATTGATTTCACTGAAAGTCTTCGCGTGCTTTCGAGCTAGCTCGCTGGCTTGGCATATTTTCACAGCAATTTCCCATGTTAGTTCGGTTTCTCTCAACAGATGTTCCCTGACTTTTTTTATCATGAATACCAAACACAATCTGGTCATGAATCATGGATGCTTTCAGCTCAGAGAAATTACATGTCTGCGCTTTCAGTTTCAGATCAGTCATAAAGCTATCAAAAGTCTCATTTTGCTGCTGTGTCCGAGAACAGAAGATGTACCTCTCATAGGTATCATTCTTATTGGGAGAACAATGTGTATCAAACTTCTTTAGCACATCGTCTAATTTTTCTCTGTTCTCCTCTGGATTAAATACAAATGTATTAAATACCTCTATCGCCTGTGAGCCTGCAACCATGAGCAGCAACGCTATTTTCCTTGCGTCTGGCTTCGTACCATACCCGATGGCAGCAATGTAGAGTTCGAATTGTTGTTTAAAAGTCTGCCAATTGTAGTCAATATTTCCTGTGAGTTTCAAATGCTCTGGTGGCTTCAAATTCTCCATGTCGCGTTGCACAATATTCAGCAGATCTTACCAATCCTGGTATCATGTTATGTTCATTAATAACTAGTCATTTTTATTAAGAACAGCTAGCTTTTGCTAGACACTTTATTGAGCACATGTGGACTAGGTACAGTATCTGTAGAGGCATCCATCTTGACTGCTGCCTTGTGGGTAGCCTGGTGCATCGTGGGTAGCCCACTCTTATATACATACAGCACCACCTAGTGTACCATTCCAGAATGACAGGTTACTGATCATTACAGCCATGTCTTTTCAAACTCCTATAATCATAATTAACAAAGACTTTCCTGTCCAAGCCACCCCTCTCTCCCAGTCGGGCGTCCACTCCCGGGGCGAGATACCCCCGTTGACGTATGGGGTTCATTGGGGAAGGCGTCGTAGGAGGTGGTTTAATCTCAGGTATAGGTCCTAACTCCTCTTCTTCTTCAACCTCCTCCCACTCACTGTCTGATGATGACCATCCAAATACAGGCTGTTCCCCTGGGGTTATAGCACACACAATTCCCCTTTGGACCCGTAGTTTCTCTTCTCACACTTTAACCTTCCTTTTGCATTCCGCATGGTCCCTTGTTTCACAACCTGTTTCTGCACCACCCGAATGGCAGCTTTCAAAACCTCATTATCCTTCTCTGCTTTTTCTGCCCGTTGTTGTTGGCTACTAGCTTCCTCTTTCCAAGCTTTACTCTCGTTTCCTTGATTCACACACTGATTTTCCAAATATTGCTCTTTATTACACCATCTCGCTTTCTCCTTCTCAAACACCTCTTTATCTTTCTTTCAACCTTCTCGTTCTTCCTCTAATTCCTTAAAAAGTTGGTTTAATTGGGGAGCATTACTGTGTGGCGGGGGCAGGTTGGTAGAGGACCTTTCTCTTACGGATGTTTAGTGTAAGGCCTATGCTCTCGTACGCTTCGGTGACGGTGTTGACGATGGTTTGGAGTTTGGCCTCAGAGTGTGCGTAGACGCAAGCGTCGTCTGCATACTGTAATTCGATGACAGAGGATGGGACGACCGTGGATCTGGACTGGAGGCGATGGAGGTTAAACGGTTTCCTGTTTGTTCTGTAGATTAGCTCCACTCCAGCGGGGAGCTTACTGAGGGCAAGATGGAGCATTGCAGCCAGGAAGATTGAGAAGTGTTGGTGCGATGACACAGCCTTGCTTGACACCGGTCCATACGTGAATTGGGTCTGTGGTGGAACCGTTGGTCAGGATCACGGCTTGCATGTCATCGTGAAGCAGGCGGAGGATGGTGACAAACTTTTGAGGGCAGCCGAATTTGAGGAGGACACTCCATAATTCCTCATGGTTGACATTGTTGAAGGCCTTTGTGAGGTCAAAGAAGGCCATGTACAGCGGTTGGTGCTGTTCCCTGCAGTTCTCTTATAGTTGACGCACTGTGAAGATCATGTCCATTGTGTCTGCATTGCTACTCTGGGAGGAGCTCTTCAGCCACTGGGAGAAGGCGATTGAGGAGGGTTCTTGCGATGACTTTCCCTGTGGCAGACAGCAGGGAGACTCCTCTGTAATTACCGCAATCGGACTTGTCACCTTTCTTGAAGATGGTTACGATTACGGCATCTCTGAAATCCCCTGGCATGCTCGCCTCCTTCCAAAATAGAGAAAGGAGATAATGTATTTGCGCCAATAGTGCTTCTCCGCCATGTTTTAGCACCTCAGCAGGGATTCCATCTGCTTCTGAGGCCTTGTTGTTCTTCAGTTGTCGGATGGCTTTTTCAACCTCATGCCGGGCTGGGGTTGTGCTGAGTTTTTTGTTGGGCCTCGGCCTTCAGGCATCTGTAGAGCTGCTTTCTTGCTCTTGAATTCTGTTGCTGTTTCCAGATCAGGAATGCCTTGCGCTTGTGGCTTATTAGCTCCTGGATCTCCTGGTCGTTCTCGTCAAACCAGTCGTAGTGTTTCCTGGTCGAGTGACCGAGCATCTCTTCACAGGTGCTGGTTATGGAGGCCTCGAGTGCAGACCATGCGCTGTGGACACTGTGTCTCTGCATCACTGGGAGTCATCAGGGTGGTTGTGAGGCGCAGGCTGAATAGGGCTTTCTTAACAGGGTCTTTGAGTGCTCCAGCGTTGATTTTCCTGCAGCATTGCTTCTGTTGCCGCCACTGTTTTGGGGCTACGTTGATGGAGATGACAGAGTGGATTAGGCGGTGGTTTGTCCAGCAGTCGTTAGCTCCTGTCATAGTGCAGGTGATGCGGACGTCCTTGCGGTCCCTCGCTCGGACGATGACGTAGTCCAGCAGATGCCAGTGCTTGGAGCGAGGGTGTTGCCATGAAGCCTTGTACTTGTCTCTCTGATGGAACAAGGTGTTGGTTATGACAAGGCCATGTTCTAAGCCTTTTGTCAGGAGGAGGGTACCATTGGAGTTGGCTTTCCCTACCCCCTCTCTGCCGATTACACCTCCCCAGAGCTCTGTGTCCTTTCCAACTCTTGCGTTGAAGTCGCCAAGGAGGATCAGCTTGTCGCCCATTGGGACTCGGGACAGGGATTGTTCGAGGCTGGAGTAGAATTCCTCTTTGGTCTCGTCTGTGGCTTCCAGTGTTGGGGCGTACGCACTGATGACCATAACGGGCTAGGGTGAGCCATAGAGTCATGAGGCGTTCGTTTATTCCACAAGGGGAGTCTCGGAGACGTTCAACTAGCTCATTTTTTATGGTGAAGCCTACCCCATGGAGGCGGCTTTCTTCTTCAGGTTTGCCTTTCCAGAAGGTGTAACCACCGCCTTGCTCCTTGAGCTGGCCTTCCCTTGCCCGCCGGGTCTCGCTTAGGGCAGCAATGTCTATGTCAAAATGTCTGAGCTCCCGGGCAACGATAGCAGTACAGCATTCCGGTCTGTCGCTGTTGGGGTTGTCCATGAGGGTCCTGATGTTCCAGGTCCTGAACTTCATTTTAAAGGGTGGAAGATGCCTGTGTGTGAATTATTTTAACATGCGGTGGCCGTTGCACACCAGTTACCACACGGGCTTGACAGAGCAAGGTCTTGGTCCAATGGCAAGGGGATCCAAGACGATTGGAGACCAGGCTCTGCTACATCGGCCTAGCACACACACACAAACATACACCTACTGTCCTCCTCCCCGCAGGTCCTCTCTGCCTGGGTTTCATAGGCTGCAATGTGGTCCTCCCGATCCTGCTGCTGGTCCACGCTGTGCCGCTCCTGGGCCTCGTCCTCGCTCCTGGGCCTCGACCTCGCTCCTGGGCCTCGACCTCGCTCCTGGGTCCCGTCCTTGCTCCTGGGTCTCGTCCTCACCCCTGGGCCCGTCCTTGCTCCTGGGTCCCATCCTCGCCCCTGGGCCTGATCCTCGCTCCTGGGTCCCGACCTCGCTCCTGCCTCTTTCAGCTCACCTTGGGCTTTTGGATTGTTTGTCGATGCATAACTGAGTGACGTTTCTTTAGTGTTAATGCATTATTATGCAGTTCTTTTATATCCCAGTCCTTTCTGACAAGTAACTTTTTATTAGAGTTTGTACATGATGAACTAAAAGTTTTAAATTAATTCTACCATAAACAAACTTGCAAAATGGGCATGTAAAAACAAATGAATTTCAATATAGATAAGTGTGAGGTGGTGCATTTTGGTAGGAGGAATAAGGAGGTGACCTACTCCTTGGAAAATAAGAGTGTAAATGGAGTAGAGGTGCAAAGGGATCTAGGGGTATAGATTCACAAATCATTAAAAGTAGCAATGCAGGTTAAAAAAAGTTATTAAAAAGTGCAAATAAAGCACTGGGGCTCATTTCTAGAGAAACCGAATTCAAAAGCAGTGAAGTTATGTTGAACTTGTGTAGAACCTTGTCTGATTGTCTCATGATTTGAGATGGTGGGGTGGCAATATGTCATTACTGTATATATACTTTTAAGTGGTTGCTGTTGTTGTAAAAGTTGTTGTTGTATTAAAATTGGCTCACGGATGAAAAGTTCATGCTCAAAGGAGCTCGTGGCCCACTCAGTACAAAAAAAAATTTGAGGGAACATTGGTCACCTCCTCCCCTCTTCAACCCGTGCGTGAGGGTAAGTTTTGGGTCTTTAAAAATGCAGTCATGTGCATCTTGCCTCAGCACTGTGGTCATGTTTAGATTGGTAATGCCAGGCCCATCTGCCGGTTTGATAGACAAGCAGTAAATAGAGTCAACCCCGGGTTTCTACTCACACATATTCAGCTGCCACACGAAACTAGCCATGTTGTTATGTTTGAAGTACTTGAGCAGGATTTCTTTAGCGAACCTCTGCTCGTCCAGAACCAGGAATCTATGGCCATTCTGGTTCCAGCAGATATTCTTTAGCCACTGTGATTTATACAGCTTTCCTTGCATTTTGCATTAAATCAATCATTCAGAGTGTGATAAATCTATGTAGTGAGACAAGGAACTCGAAGAGGCGAGGTATGAGGATTAAGACGAGTACTTTATTGAACGACTGCGAGACCACCGGGCAGGCCTGCTTCCAGGCATTGCACCTTTGCTGACCTTAGCAGGAAGCTAACCCCTGACCTTAACAGCAGCATTGGCTACAGCACCACCTGGTGGATAACCTTAATCATAACATCCCAGATTACTATATCCCTCCCCCCCCTTAAGATTTCAGTATGAATTTCTTAACAAACAACCATTCCTAAGGGTCACATAAGAAGTCTCCATTCACCATGTTCCATACTTGATGAATCTAACAGGTCAGTATCAATCTCTCTGGTGGCTTGCGAGGCCTTTGTGAACGTCTGACAGTAAAGTCTCTGCTTGTTTGTGGTGAAGCCACCAGCTGCTCCTGAGCAGTGCTCGGAGTATCTGACTCTGCAACGATGGTTTCCTCTTGATGAATGGGTCCCTGTGGAATTGTCTCTGACCCTGGTGGTGGCACCACAGATGCACTTGGATAACTGGGGGCAACCCTGTCCTCAGCCATTGCACCTGGAACCTTCATTTCAATTTCCCCTTGTCTGGGAAGTATCTGATCTACATGTCTGCGTACTACCCTACCATCACCCAACATGACCTTGTATGATACGGGACCAGTCATTGAGTCTATGAAGCCAGGAATCCACTTGGGTCCATAACTGAAATTCCTGGTAAGGACCGCATCTCCTTCTCCAAAACTTCGGCTCTTTGTTCTTTTGTCATGGTTCTCTTTTTGTTTGTTTTGTCTGTTTTCCATTTTCCTTTTTAGGTCTGGGTGGACAAGGTCAAGAGTGGAGCGTAGTCTACGACCTAATAACATCTCAGCAGGAGAGAGTCCTGTGGTGGATTGGGGTGTTATTCTGTAGCTGAACAGAACCCGTGACACTTTGGCTGCTAAACTCCCTTCTGCACTTTTTTTCTTCATCTCTTTAAATGTTTGTACGGCTCTCTCCGCAAGTCCATGCGAGGACGGATGATGTGGGGCCGAGGTCACCTGCACTATGCCATTTTTTTCAAGAACTCTTTTGTCTCTGTGCTCACAAAACAAGTGGCATTGTCACTTACCACGATCTCCGGTAGCCCTTGATTACTGAAGCTCTGACGCAAGCAGTCTATAGTAATAGTGGCGAAAGCAGAATTTACAGGATAAACATCCATCCATTTGGAATGTGCATCAATGATTATGAGGAACATCTTCCCCATGAATGGACCCGCATAATCTAAGTGCAATCTTCTCCCTGGTTTATCCGACCACTCCCAGGGGTGGAGAGGAGCCGCTGCTGGTGCCTTCCAGTGTTCCTGACAAGTGCTGCATGTCTTGACTAGATTTTCTATCTCCTCATCTAGCTTTGGCCACCACAAGTAACTCCTAGCCAAGGCTTTCATACGCGAGACCCCAGGATGACACTGATGCAGTTGCTCTAGGATAGACTGTTGTGCTGGCTGTGGAATAATCACTCGTGCTCCCCACAACACGCAACCATTCTGCACACTCAGCTCTGTTTTCCTGACACTGTAGGGTGTGAAGTCAGCCCCTTCCGGATGCTGTGGCCATCCCCTCGCCACATATTCTCGAACTCTAGACAGTACTGGATCTTTACCTGTCCATGTTCTTACTTGCTCTGCAGTCACAAGTGCTGTGTCAGTGTCCTCCAACATCAATACTCTGTCCTCTGGAGCTGCACGGATAGGTGTGCCTGGCAGTGGAAGACAGCTCAAGGCATCTGCGTTCCCATGGTACTTGCCTGCCTTGTAGACGATGACATACTCATATGCCCTCAACGTCACAGCCCACCTCTGGATCTGGGGTGACACCATCTGTGGAACTGCTTTCATTTCATTGAAAAGAGAGATAAGAGGTTTATGATCGGTGCATATGGTGAACTTCCTGCCATATATGTACTTGTGGAACCTCTGTAACCCAAACATTACTGCTAACCCCTCTTTGTCTAACTGGCAATAGTTTTTTTCCGCTGGTGTTAGAGTTCAGGACATAAACCCTATTGGTCTTTCAGTTCCATCTTCCATGCAGTGTGAAAGAACTGCCCCCACCCCGTAAGGTGAAGCATCACAAGAGAGAATGATATCTTTCTCTGCATTGTAGTGAACCAGCACATCCGACGACAGCATAAGTTTCTTGGACTGTTCAAATGAAACCCCCTGCTCCTCTCCCCACTGCCACTGTGTCTCCTTGCACAGTAGTTTGTGAAGTGGTGCTAACACAGTTGACAAGTTTGGTAAAAACCTGTTATAATAGTTCAGCAGTCCCAGGTAAGCTTTAACTCAGCCACATTTGTAGGAGCAGGGGCATCCTGCAGTGCTTGTACCTTCTCCTTGAGTGGATGGAGCCTGGTGGCATCCACTCTGTGTCCCAGGAACACTGCCTCATTCCCCAGGAAAGTGCACTTACTCCTCTTGAGCCGGAACCCTGCCCTCTCCAATCTCTGTAGTACCTCTCTCAGAGTGCTCAGATGCTCCTGGTCGGTTCTTCCCATCACCAGAATGTCATCCAGATAGATGGAAACATGTGGAATCTCTTGCAGTACACCTTCGATTGTCCTCTGGAAGATAGCTGGACTAGATGAGACACCAAACGGTAAGCGGTTATATGTAAACAAGCCCTTGTGTGTATTTATGGTGACATACTTCTTTGATTCGTCATCCAGTGTAATCTGCAAGTAGGCATGACTCATATCCAACTTTGTGAATTTCTTTCCTCCAGCCAGGTTTGCAAAGAGATCCTCTGTTTTGGGAATAGGATACTGCTCTAGTTTGGACACCCGATTGACTGTCAATTTATAGTCTCCACAGAGTCTTATCGAATTGTTCGGTTTTAAAACAGGTACTATGGGAGCTGCCCATTCCGAACATTTCACTGGTTCCAGTATGTTCTCTCTCAATAGACGGTCAAGCTCAGCCTCTACCTTTGGCTTCATGGCATAAGGCACAGGTTGTTGTTTAAAAAACCTTGGCGGTGCCTCCTTGTCTACATAAATCTTAGCTGGGGGGCCATTAAGTGTGCCAAGTTCCTCCTTGAACACATTCTCATGTTCACTCAACACTTCTTGCAAAGTCAACTGTTTGCCCGCATCTATTTGATGTACTGCTCCCCAGTCTAATTTAAGTTCTTTTATCCAGCCCTGACCCAACAGGTTTGGTCCGGTACCCGATACTATAACTACAGGTAGCTGTTCCACTGTGTCCCTGTGTTGCACAGTAACCTTAGCTGTACCTAATGTCGCTACTCGTTCACCTGTATATGTTTTAAGATGCAGGGAGCAAGGCTTTAACTCTGGAACTTTTGCACGGTTCCAGAATTTTGAGTACTCTGCCTTGTTCATTATGGTCATGCCGCACCCTGTATCCACTTCAAAGTTCACCTTAGAGTCATTTACTGTCAGTTGCAATGTGATAGGAGCCACTTTTGGAATGTTCTCTAACATGCCATACATTATGAACATGTCTTCTTCTTCCTCAGCTTCCCCACTAATGTGGTGTGCTCCATGTTTTTTCACTTCTCTCCCTTGGTTTTGCTGTCCTCCACAGGTGATTTCGCCCTGCAAGTTCGTTTTATGTGTCCTTGTTTCCCACACTTGTAGCACTTTTCCTCCAGAAACTGGCATTCACTCGCCAGGTGATCACCCTTGCATCTATAACATGCCTTCACATGCTCACGTTGTGGTTTCTGATGCATGTTCAACTTGTGCACAACAACCTGACCTGCAACTTGCGTAGCATTAGCCCTGTCTGAACCCTGTATTTCTTTTACATCTCGGTTCGCTGTCTCTATGGCTTGAGCAAGATCCAATGCTTTTGTGGTAAACCACTGTTATTGTTATTCACTGTTGTTGTTGTTGT
Source organism: Somniosus microcephalus (assembly GCF_052327205.1). Classification (NCBI taxonomy): domain Eukaryota; kingdom Metazoa; phylum Chordata; class Chondrichthyes; order Squaliformes; family Somniosidae; genus Somniosus; species Somniosus microcephalus. The sequence goes on from NC_140995.1 coordinate 135,343,020, forward strand.
TGCACACTGTTGTACCTATGCATGCCTCAACATGTCTCGGCTGGCTCCACCCACAGGCCCAGGTATAAAGGTGATTGACCTGCAGCCCCCTGCCTTCTTGGAACCCAGTCAACCACGAGAGGCATGCTCTGTTCTTTGCTAATAAAAGCCTTTAGTTACTCTCCTAACTCTCCGTCTTTTATGAGTAATTGATAGCGCATCAGCTTTTTCATAAGTAAGCCCAGTCTCGGATAATAATCTGCGCTGCATTCGGTCGTCCATTATTCCACAAACTAGCCTATCTCTCAGCATTTCCTTCAGGTTGTTCCCATAATTGCAATCTTGTGCCAATTTACGCAACACCGCTACATCGTCCATTACACTCTCTTCCTCTTTCCTGTTCCTTGAATGAAACTTGAACCGCTGTACAATCTCACTAGGCTTAGGGTTGAAATGTTCTTTTAGCACAGCCACTAATTCAACAAATGATTTGTCTCCAGGCTTTTCAGGACTGAGCAGGTTCTTCATCAAACTGTAGGTTTGGCTTCCCACTGAACTAAGCAGGATGGCTTTCCTTTTTCCAGCATCATTTATTTCATTTGCTTTGAAAAAATAACCCAACACTTCACAGTATTCCTCCCAAGTTTGTGCTTGAATATCAAAAGTGGAGACCATTCCTACCGTGGCAGCCATGCTCTCTTCCAACTGGTAGCTAACTGCAGCTCGTGATTTTGTTGTTTAAACGTCCTGGCAGACTTCTCTTATTCAGGGTCCTGTTTTACCTCGTCGCCAAATGTGATGAATCCATGTAGTGAGACAAGGAACTCGAAGAGGCGAGGTATGAGGATTAAGACGAGTACTTTATTGAACAACTGCGAGACAACCGGGCAGGCCTGCTTCCAGGCATTGCACCTTTGCTGACCTTAGCAGGAAGCTAACCCCTGACCTTAACAGGAAGCAACCCCTGACCTTAGCATCAGCATTGGCTACAGCACCACCTGGTGGATAACCTTAATCATAACATCCCAGATTACTATACAGAGATAGTGAAACGTTCCTTTAATGTTGGTCTGAGCTGCTTGAGCTGTCAAACTTTCACAATCACACATCCTGTGTGGCTATTATTCAGTTTGTCCTTATCACAGCCCAAAATTGTTCATTCACTCCTAAAGTTTACAAAAAGTGGCAGAAAACCACTTGATTAGGTTCATGAGTTACGTCGTATTCTGCATTTCAAAACTTCAAAGGTTTGACTTCTCCCCTTTAACCTCAGAAAAAGCCATCAGAGCCACCATGTCTACAAATCTAAGGGGGGTTGTTTATCTCTGTTGTCTATCACTACCCCCTGCAGTCACAACCATCCTGCCTTATCAGTGAAAGACTGCTCGTTACATTCACCAACTTTATTTCACTTTGCAAAATCTTTTTGCCTGGCAAAGCATTACAAGAAATATTAAAAATTAAGGGTCTGTATATACTTTCTACAGGTGGTCATTGATGAAGCAGCTGAAGATGGTTGGGCCTAGGATACTGCCTTGAGGAACTCCTGCAGCGATGTCCTGGGGCTGTGATGATTGACCGTCAACAACCACAACCATCTTCCTTTGTGCTAGGTATGACTCCCCCCAATTCCCATTGACTTCAGTTTTACTAGGGCTCCTTGAAACCAAACGTGGTCAAATGCTGCCTTGACATCAAGGGCAGTCACTCTCACCTCACCTCTGGAATTCAGCTCTTTTTCCATGTTTAGACCAAAGCTGTAATGAGGTCTGGAGCCGAGTGCTTCTGGCAAACCCAAACTGGGCATCAGTGAGTAAGTGCCGCTTGGTAGCACCGTCGACGACACTTTCCATCACTTTGCTGATGATTGAGAGTAGACTGATGGGGCGGTAATTGGCCAGATTGGATTTGACCTGCTTTTGTGGACAGGACATATCTGGGCAGTTTTCCACATTGTCGGATAGGTGCCAGTGTTGTAGCTGTACTGGAACAGCTTGGCTAGAGGCACGGCTGGTTCTGAAGCACAAGTCTTCAGCACGACAGCCGGGATGTTGTTGGGGCCCATAGCCTTTGCTATATCCAGTGCGCTCAGCCGTTTCTTGATATCACGTGGAGTGAATCAAATTGGCTGAAGACTGGCTTCTGTGGTGGTGGGGACCTCAGGAGGAGACCGTTATGGATCATCCACTCGGCACTTCTGGCTGAAGATGGTTCCAAACGCTTCAGCTTTGTCTTTTGCACTCACGTGCTGGGCATATCCCAGGCACATGCCCACAGAAGAAGCCACATACTGCAGCATACGGTGCTAAGTCTAAAAAGGGGTTTCTGGGCCCTCTCTTTTCTAAAGGGGGCAGCAATTAAACCTTGCCTCTTTTCTTTGATCTATTTTAATCTATGTTAGTCCTCCTTGACCTCTTTTCTTTGTGGGTCTAGATGAAGATCTCACCTAAACCTCCAGGTGGGACCCACAACCACCATTTGGTGGCCTGTTAAGCCTGATATCACCATCATTGGTGCACCTGCTGTCTGAGAAGCAAGGGTGGAGGAGCTTCCAACATGGGAAGCCCGCCCTCGAGTCTGCTCTCTTCAATGCCACTGGCCTTGTAAGGAGTGGGCAGAGGCTCAGGTCTACCAAGACCCTGCAGAATGCCTGATGTAAGGCTGGGACATAGTGGTTCTGGGTTGCAGTCTAATTTGCAGCCCTTCCGGCACACTCCCTCTGGCGTCACCATGGGAGTGCACTGGAAAGACCATGGGTTTTTGGCTGAAAATATGTTTTAAATGAAAAATTGTTGCATCACAAATTTTCATGCATAATTGTACACATTGTATAAATGTGCATCCATATTACCTACTGGTTCTACAGTTTGCACATATTCCGACGTCTTTGATACTTTTATCTTTTTGTATTCCTTGTGGGCTGTTCTGCAGTTTGCACAGGAAGTGTCTTTCAGCTATCACTTGGTGTGATTCTTTTTTTACTCCTGCCTTCACAAGGGTCTCAGTCTGTTCCTCTATCAGAATATCAAGTGGTACAAGATGGTAGATTCTCACTGTACACCTCTAATTGGTAAGTGAAACATTACATGATCGAGCAAGGTTCCCACCAGGTTGATGTTTCACCGGCACAAATTTTTTCTTTCCAAAATCATCACATTTGATATTCGTAGATTTTAACCAACAATATAATGACCAATTTTTATAAGTCGAAATATATTTTTCAGTCAAAAATTTAAATATTTGGTTTTCACATATTTTGCCTTCATAAACTTCACAAGTGTGATTTAAAATACATATACTGTAAACAATGCAGTCAGCTTAAATGAATAATTCCCATGCTACCTCCCCCTGCTTTTGAAAGCTTCCTAAAAACTCTTCTCTCTGCCCATGCCTTTGGTTCCCCATTATATTTTCTTCTCATTTCCCTGCTCAGTGCCCACCTTTTCTGCTCTGTTAGGCAGTCTGGCATGTTTCCTTTCATGTGAGCTGTTGTTGTATTTGACGTAATGGGTGAGTAAGCGTGCCAGCTTCCACAGAAGTGAGGGAGGAGAGTGGGCATTTTCTGTTCAGTGTCATAACAGTTCTGCTGCGGCCCTCGCATCATCAGATTTAACTTTAGTCTTAGGTGCCTATAGGTCCATGGGTGGGGGGTCTGAAAGAAAAAAACGTTCAAAGTCTTTTGACCCCATCCCCATAATGGACAGTTTCTTTTCACTATTAAAATGGCAATGCTAGACCCGATATCAGCATGCATTGCGCAGGATAATACCAGAGTTTAAAGTTTTGTGGAGATATAGATTAGTAAAATCTATATGTACTACATGTAAAAGTAAAACAGAAACATTTGTAAAATTCACTTCTAATCTCAAAGGTCATTAGGAGAGTAAATCATTGGGATCACATATTGATGAGACACAGGCTACGATTATGAGCCAGCCATACTGATTCCACGTACAGTAGCCTACGTTAACACACTGCACTTCCTGTTGACTTTGACTAGTGCAACCTGTTTTAAAAAGCATCTTTATAGTATCCACAAGCTATGCGACAACCCAGTAGAAAAGTGGAAAAGTCTTCCTTCTAGTGTCTACACTTCTGAATTACACTTTTGTCTAAATCATAATTTCTTGTAATATTTACTGGTGTAATTCAACAAAATGTGCATATCACAACAACAAAGCCAGGGGAGGGGGTGAGGCAATAAATATAGAGAGGTATTTCAGGGTAGGTAAAGCTTTGGTGCGAGCAACACTTCTGCTAGTTCTATCTAAAACTGATTATTCCTAGATTAAATTACCTTTTCTTATTCTTAAATGCTTATGTTCTTAGAGCTTCATTTAGTCACCAGAAATGCTGAAGACATAAAATGCCGTGCCAGCCTGCAATACACCTATTAAACCAGTAAGGGGCGCCAAAATATTAGCCAACATTTGTCAGCCATATGATGCTTCTGGCATGCAGAATTGGAACTGCAGGATAAAAAAAAAGTGGGGCAGCTTTCTGTGGTTTAATATACAGCTACATGTCAATAAGATCAAACATTCACACTCTCCTCACTTCAGAAAATATTATAGGTGGGATTTCTCACTTGTGTTTATATTTCTGCTGTTAAAAAGTGGCAGAATTTCACTTGCTAAAAATTTAAATATTCCAATCTGGCACTTAGCAGCAGCAATGAAAAGTACATGGTGTACTGCCAAAATAAATGTAGTGCCAGAAATAACTGAGAAGCCCAGATGAGGAGTCAAGGCTCATGATGCAGGATATCACCAAAGCTGAAAAGAGTAGGAAAGAAAAAAAGGGAAATTAAAAAGCAATGGTTAGATGATGCCAAGCTTGGATTTTAAATGCCTTTAGGAGGAATGAAAGACTGAGTGAGATAAGAAATTTCACAGCTTTGAGATACTGAGAAAGAATGAATTGGACTAAGATAAGTTGCAATGATTTCAACAGAGTGAGAATGCAGGAGGAAGCAGAACATGTAAGAAGGCATATGTGGAACTTAAGATGTACAGGAGAGCAAAATTCAGAGGAGCACTGATAATAGAAGTATCAATAAATTAGAGAGAGGTAAGAGATATCAGACAGAAAATTGCTACCCCTACTGAGCTTGGGTTGAAAAACATATGAATGATTAATCTTCTTGTAAATCAGAAAAATGGTGTTTCTTTTATTTTCCTTAGCAGAGAGGTCAATAACCAGGGGGCATAGATTTAAAGTAATTGGTAGAAGGATTAGTGGGGAGTTGAGGAGAACTTTTTTCACCCAGAGGGTGGTGGGGGTTTGGAAGTCACTGCCTGAAAGGGTGGTAGAGGCAGAAACCCTCATCACGTTTAAAAAGTACTTGGATATGCACTTGAACCGTCGTAACCTACAGGGCTACGGACCTAGAGCTGGAAAGTGGGATTAGGGTGGATAGCTCTTTTTTGGCCGGCACAGACATGATGGGCCGAATGGCCTCCTTCTATGCCGTAAATTTCTATGATTCTATTCTATGATCAGTGCCATCTACAATTTGGGAAGAATCAAAGGCCAGTGTTTTGTTCTATATAACTGATACAGGCACGCTGCCATCAGAAAGTAGTTGCAATGCCAGAGCTGTTATTTTGCTCTTTAGATGATAAGCTTATTATTTTAATATATTCACATTTTAAAGCAGTATTTAGACTTAATAATACCTGAAATGGTTTAAATCATGGAGGGTGTTACTAGATTAAATAAGGAGAAACTGTTTCCAGTAGTAGTAGGGTCAGCAACCAGAGGACACAGATTTAAGGTCATTGGCAAAAGAGCCAGAGGCAACATGAGGAAAATAAAATTTACGCAGCGAGTTGTTGAGATCTGGAATGCACTACCTGAAAGGGTGGTGGAAGCAGATTCAATAATAACTTTCCAAAGGGAATTTGATAAATACTTGAATGGGAAAAATTTGCAGGGCTATGGGGAAAGAGCAGGGAAGTGGGACTAACTGGATAGCTCTTTCAAAGAGCCGGCACAGGCACGATGGGCCGAATGACCTCCTTCTACGCTGTATCAATCTATGATTCAATGTAAAGAGAGAAAGGAACACATTGACCAATGGTGGAGTATCGATCCATAAGTCTGGGCTGCATTAGAAACATAGAAAAAGTATGGGATTTTACCTACTGACCACCTAATGCCTCATTCTCTAGCTAGGAGTACTTTATTTAGTTCTTATAATAGAACAGTGGTAAGAATTGTGAGAAAGATGTGGAGAGACAAATCTGGGACAATTATTATCATGCTTCCAAGACATAACAATAGCAATTTGTATTGATTTAAACATGGTTATAAATAACTAAAGCAGCTGTATACTGCATATACCAGGCTTTCTTGTATTTGGTAGGAGTATGGCACACGAGATCTTGCTGGCTGATCTTCCTGCCCTGGACTGCAACTCCATTGTGGAGGTAACTCCTGAAATTTTCTTTCCTTTACTTGACTGAACAGCTAGGGAAGACAAAAGGTTATGTAGATGGCATTAATTCAGGAGTCATAGCAACAGTAAAAGCCCTCTATTAAAATGGTACAGCCTATATCGTTTTAATAGAGGGTTTTCACTTTTATTGTGAATTATGGCATAGCCCCACCCACATAGGTTTCTCCACCTTTCACTGAAAAATGAGATTAGAAAAAACTGTTACAGCAATAGTCACATCTGTAGCTAAGAGGGCTATGAGGACAGATTCTTTTTTTAAATGCAGAGAAAATAAAAAAGTATGAAGGTAAAATGTATTAATGCTATTTTATATTACACTGTATTCTATTTGCTCATGGGCCTTCAAACCATTGCACTGAGTGTGGCTGACCAACCTCCCACCACTAGTGTTAAGTCTGTGTGTTCTAGTTGTAATTACTAACACAGACTACAAGATTAAAGTTCAACAGGTCTTTACTGGTTGGAGGTCAGGACTATACTAAATACAATATTACTACACAGTGCTTATATACCGGTGGTCACCACCGGTATTACGTATACAGCAGCCAGAGAAAGTAGTACATCTCTTAAGGTGGAACAGGCTTAAGTTCTCTTAAGGTGGAACAGGTTACATACACCACAATCCTCCCTTTTTAGCTTAACAGTCATATTCCCATTTAACATAACATAATAACATATATAACTTCAGGTATAAACAGTTCAAAGGTTCAGTCTCTCAGGAGGCCTTCTGATTCGGTTTGGATAACGCCTTTCAGTGGTCTCTGATTCCTGTTGCTGAGGTGACTCCTCTAGTTGGTCTCCCATGCATTGGGTGTTATCATCATCAGGTACATTCCCTGCCGAGGTAGATGCTTCAGGTTCATTAACGTCTTCCACAGTTGTCTCTGTCGCAACCATGGGTTCGACCCTTGCTCTCGATTCTACCAGTTGATCCGCATGACGCCTTATCACATTGTTACCAATATCTACTGTGTACATCAGAGGTCCTTATCTGGCCCGAATTGTTCCGGACTGCCATTTTTTGTTTCCATAGCCCCTTGCCAACACTGGTTGTCCTACGTCGAAACTTCGAGTGGTCTTGTTATTAATATGCCGGAACTGTTTGTTTTCCACTTCCCTCCGCACATTTGGTTTTAACAAGTCCAACCTGGACCGCAACCTCCTATTATAAAACATCATGGCAGGACTTTGGTTAGTCACTGCATGAGCGGCGTTTCGATATGCCATTAGGAAATTGTCCACCTTGTGCTGTAGCGGAATCTGATCATCGTTCATGGCCTTTATTGCCTTTTTGAATGTTTGGACAAATCTCTCGGCCAACCCGTTTGTCGCCGGATGATATGGGGCAGAGGTATAATGTTTCACCCCATTCTTCTTTAAGAATTTTTGGAATTCTTCCGACACGAACTGTGGTCCATTGTCCGAACAGATCTGTTCTGGCAATCCGTTCCTTGCGAATATTGTTCTCAACACCGCAATTGTCTTTTCTGAAGTAGTGGTATTCATCTTGATCACTTCTGGCCATTTGGAATGTGCGTCCACCGCAATTAGGAACATGGAGTCCATGAATGGACCAGCAAAGTCAATATGTACGCGTTGCCATCGGGCTGAAGGCCATTCCCATGGGTGTAGTGGTGCGATCGGAGGTGCATTTTGCACTTTTTGGCACCCAGCGCAGCTTTTCGTCAACTCCTCTATCTGTTGGTCAATACCCGGCCACCATACATAAGCCCTAGCAAAACTTTTCATCTTAACTCCCCCCAGATGACCTTCATGCAGTTCTTTTAGAACTCTTTCCCTTAACTTGGGAGGAATAATCACTCTTGTCCCGTACATCAAAGTACCATGGCAGACGGACAGCTGGTCTCGCCTTGCCGAGAATGCCGGTAACAGAGGATCACCACGTGTTGGCCATCCTTTCACTGTCACCTCGTAGACTCTGGACAGTGTCGGGTCGTTCCTGGTTTCTCTTTCAATACTTGCATTGGTGACTGGTAAACACTCGATGATGGTCGAATGAAATAACTCAACAGGGTCAACTTTCGTCGTTTCTTCTTCTTCAGGTAGTGGCGGGCGCGACAGCCCATTAGCATTGCCATGCTGCTTCGTACCTTTGAATTCTATTTGATATTGATGTGCCCCTAGGAAAAGGGACCATCTCTGGAGACGCTGTGCTGTCATCACTGAAACACCCTTCTTAGGGTTAAAAATGGATACCAACGGCTGATGGTCTGTCAGAAGTGTGAATTTTTGGCCCTGTAGGTAATGATTAAACTTCTTCACTCCCCATACAAGGCTGAAAGCCTCCCTATCGATCTGCGCATAGTTGCGCTCAGTGGAGGTCAATGATCTGGATGCAAACGCGACTGGCCTTTCCGTGCCATTTGGCAACTTGTGTGAGAGTACTGCCCCAATACCATATGGAGAAGCATCACAAGCCAACCGAATAGGCAGTGTCGGGTTCAAGTGAGCCAACACTTCCTCTGAGGTGGTCAATTCTTTGCTTTTGCGAAATGCCTTCTTACAGTTTTCGCTCCATTCCCATGGTACCCCCTTCTGTAAAAGAGCGTTTAGCGGGTGCAGTACCGTGGATAGATTTGGTAGAAATTTATGGTAATAGTTAATCAATCCTAGAAACGACCTCAACTGAGAGACATTATCCGGAGCGGGAGCCTTTACAACTGCCTCTATCTTATCAGGAGACTTATGAAGTCCCTCCCGGTCAATGACCATGACCACAGTACGAGATCCGCTTCTGGAAGAACTCACATTTCTGCCGATTAACTCTAAGTCCATACTCTTTCAGTCTGTTGAGCACCAGTTCCAAGTTTGCGAGGTGTTCTTCATCACCATCACCTGTAATCAGAATATCGTCCAGGTAACATTGTGTGCCTGGAATTCCCTGTAATACCTGCTCCATGGCCCTCTGCCAAATTGCTGGAGCCGATGCCGCTCCAAAAACCAGCCTATTGTACCGGTACAAACCTCGATGCGTGTTGATCGTGAGGTATTGGCGTGACTCTTCTTCAACCTCCATCTGCAAGTACGCCTGCGCCAGGTCTATCTTGGTGAAGTGTTTCCCGCCAGACAACGAAGCAAAAATATCCTCAATCCGCGGAAGCGGATACTGCACCTTGTGAAGCACCGGATTAACGGTGATTTTGAAATCTCCACAGATGCGAACCTTCCCTGGTTCTCCTGGCTTGTTGCTCGAAGGACGTTTCATAACGGGAACAATGGGCGTAGCCCACTCACTCCAATCTACCTTAGACAGTACACCTGAACGTTCTAGCGCTTCCAGTTCCGCTTCTACAGTAGGTTGTATTGCATAGGGTACCGGTCTGGCTTTAAAAAATTTTGGGTGTGCATGTTCATCAATCTTGATGTTTGCCGTAATTCCTCTCAATGTTCCCAGCCCCTGCTGGAACACCTCTTTAGCATCATCCAATATTTTGGACAATCGTTTAGGTTTGACATCTGTTTCCCCGGAATCTACCGTTAGTGCCTTCAAGGAGTGCCAGTCCATATTCATTTTCCTAATCCACTCCCGTCCCAGTAGTGGTGGACCTCCTTCAGGTAGCACATATAAGTCCATTACTTGGCTTTCTTCGCCCTTGTGGACCACTTTTACCTCTATCTTTCCGACGGGGTACACTCTTTGCCCCGTGTATGTTTTCAATATAATCTCCGTATCCCGTAGGGGAATATGTTGGAATAACCTTTTGTAATCTTTCTTATTCATGACCGTCAATGCCGATCCAGTGTCCAATTCCATCTTTACTTGGACTCCTGCTATCTGAAGGGTGACCCAAATTGTCTGGAGATCTGCATCCTTACCAACGTTGTGTACTCTTAAGCTACCCAGTTCATTACTGCTAGCATCTGAATCTGACTTCTGTTCGGTCGAACTGTTCTTTGTCACCTTGTGTACCTTCATGTATTTTCCTTGCGGTGACTTTTTGTTGCTGGTCTTCTTTCCTGACCGGCATACTTTAGCTATGTGGCCAAGCCTGCCACACGTTCTGCATTCTTGGTTTTTAAACCAACACTGGTTCTGATCGTGCGTTGTCTTTCCACAACGATAACATTTTACAGTACTCAAACCCAATTTATTTGTACTGAGTTCCGGTGACCGTAGCTGCATTACTGCCGTGCCTCTCGCTGCGGCTTCATGTGCTGCTGCCATAGTGACCGCTTTCTCAAGCGTCAGCTCATTCTCCTCGAGCAGTCGCTTTTGTGTATCTTCTTTTAATAAACCACACACAAATTTATCTCGTAGCGCCTCTGTCAGTCTCGTTCCAAACTGACAGTACTTTGCTAGCTTACGCAATTCCATTAAATATTCAGCATTGCTTTCATCCTTCAGCTGCCTTCTGCTGTAAAATTTAAATCGTTCCGCTAGCATCAGCGGCGTGGGGTTTAGATGATTTTTCAGGACAGTAACAATCTCCTCGAACGTCTTATCCGCCGGTTCATCTGGTGATAAAAGGTGTTTCAATTGCCCGTATGTCTTCGCACCCATTAAGTTTAATAATGTTAGTGCTTTCTCTTCATCTGGGACTTTATTTGCTTTACAATAATTTTGTATGCGTTCTACATACATGGCCCAATCTTCGATGTCGCTATCAAAGGTATTAATGTTCCCATGTTTAGGCATCGTTGCAATTTAATTTATTTTAATTTTTATCCAAGATGGCGGCTTCCCGCTCTTGTCTTCGTCCTCCGCCTACAAAATGGCGGTTTTCCCGCGCTTGGCGGTCTTCACCCGTCCCCCGACGCTGTCTCCGCTTCACCGTGGCTCTCGCGCCTTCAGTTGCCCCAGACGCTGCGCCTTTCTAGCCCGAATGCGGCCCGGCCCTTATCACCAGCCGCGATCGATGTCCCCGCGCTGCACCTTTCGGCCCGAATGCGGCCCGGCCCTTATCTCCGGTCGCGATCGATCTCACCGCCCTTATTCCTCCGTCTTCCCTCCCCGTCTGTACAGCCAACGCGGCCGACTTTCTGGTTGCGTCGCTGCCCGGCTTACCCACCACCGAGGTAGAAAGAAGATAGCTGACAGCCGCTGATGGAGGCTTCGAGTTCAGGATGTCTTCTGCACTCTGGTTTCTCGATGTCTGCCGCGCGACGTGTCTTCCAGCAGGGTGATGAGGGTGGAAGCCTCTCTTCGACGTCCGTTCTGTGGACGAAGCCGCCGTGGATATAAACTGCCGCAGGGTAAGAATCGGACTCGTCGCCACTGTTAAGTCTGTGTGTTCTAGTTGTAATTACTAACACAGACTACAAGATTAAAGTTCAACAGGTCTTTACTGGTTGGAGGTCAGGACTATACTAAATACAATGTTACTACACAGTGCTTATATACCGGTGGTCACCACCGGTATTACGTATACAGCAGCCAGAGAAAGTAGTACATCTCTTAAGGTGGAACAGGCTTAAGTTCTCTTAAGGTGGAACAGGTTACATACACCACAACTAGTGTATCTGGGTCCCAGTCTAATTCCCAGTCCTTCTGTCGCACTCCCGACAGAGCTGTGGTGTGAATGTTCCAGAAGGGCCGTGAATCTCAGGCCCCATAAGCTTTATCTGTCATGTACTGAGCCTGAATCAACTCACAAACTTTCACATGAAGAAAGCATAAATATGATTCTAAAACCTTATGTTGGGTATTTGTTTCAAACAGGTATTATTTGTGATGTTTTGAAATGAGGAGCAACTCTCAAAAGGGGAAATGGTGAAGGGGCGATTAGATGGGGTACATTTATCAAAAAGGGAAGTGCTTCTGGGGTCTAATGGCCTTTTCCTGTTAATAAAATGCTCTCATGTTCTTATTTAAGTTATTGCATCTGAAATACATATATATATCTCAGCTCAATGTATTTCTTCATAATTGAAATAGAAACTACAACACAATACAGCTGCTTTTCATAGTCATGTTTTGAGGAGGTGCTAATGGGGAACTCTAATTTCCTTCTTCAGTACTGTAGCTTACAGCATTATTGCAGTTACAGTGCCATTTCTTTGATATCACTTCAAATTACCATCAGTAAGTGTGAGGAGATACATTTTGGTAAAAAAGTAATAGAAGTAATTATATTCTGAATGGAAGTAGGATCAGTGCTGTGGAAGAGCAGAGGGATTTAGGGGGGACAGCTTCACAGGACATTAAAAGTAATGCCTTGGGTTGATACAGAATAGAATAGAATATAAAAACTAAGGTAATGATGAGCCAATATAAAATCTTACGACCTCGGTTAGAGTACTGTGTGCAGTATTGGGATCCACACTGTAGGAAACATATTGAGGCTTTAGAGAGGGTTCAACATAGATTCCCTAGGACATTTAAGCAAACTACAAATACGAAAAAGACTTGGAAAAATTGGGTCTCTTGTTAGAACAATGGAAATTATGGGCCAATATGATAGAAGTGCTTAAAATTTGAAAGGATGGGACAGGGTAGATAGAATAGACTGTTTTTTGCAGTTGAGGGGTCTAGAATGAGGGTAGATACAAGATTAAACGCAAGAGATTTAGAACAGAGGCGAATGAACCAGCGGGGTGCTGAGGAGAACTTTTATTATGCAGCGAGTCATTATAATCTGGAATTCATTGCCTGAATCAGATTCAATAATAACTTTCAAAAGGGAATTGGATATATACTTGAAAAGGAAAAATTTGCAGGGAGTGGGATTAATTGGATAGCTTTGTCAAAGAGCCGGCACAGGCACGATGGTCCGAATGGCCTCCGCCTGTGTTGTACAATTCTATGATTCGATGAGAGCATGAGAAACTTCTTTACACAGAGAGTTGTGAGTGTGGAATTCACTTGCAGGTTAGTGGTTGAAGCAGAAACTATGTTGACATTCAAGATTAGATTGGATAGGTAGATAAAGGAAAAGCGATTGAAAGAATATGTTTACAGAGTGGATAAATGCGATTAGAACTATTTGTTCACATGGAGGGTAAACGCCAACATGGACTGGTTGGGCCAAATGACCTGTTTCCCTGTTGTAATTTCTATTTATTAGTAAATGTTCATAGTAACATGGTGAAGTTTTGGGCATGAGAAAACCATCTAGTCTACCCTTACAAACTGCATATCAGGCTTCACAATGTAATTCCAGGACTAATAGCCCTGTATCCCCTTTACAAACAGGAATTTATCCAGTCCTTTTTTAAAACTTACTACAGTTTTCTGTTCACCTATAACCCATTTACTCATAAAATGTTGCCTAACTTCTATTTTCCTTGGCACCCTTAACTTTAAACCATGTCTGTTAGTTCTTGCAACCTGTGCCTTACAGAAAAACATTCCTTGATTCAAATTCTCCATTCCTGTGAAAATCTTATAGACCTTTATTACGTTTGGTCCTATCCTTCTCTTCTGCAGAAAGTAAAATCCAAGGATGGACAATTTTTCCTCATAACTCAACTACAACTGAGCACAATACTCCAGGTGTGATTCCACCAAGGGCAGCTAAATATTCAACATCACCTCCTTAGATTTATAAGTGACAACATTAGCTATACAAACCAGCTATTTATTTGATTTCTTCACCTCCTGTCAACAATGAGGGGGAAAAATTCATCCCCTTAGCGCCGCCCATTAGCACCAGTAGATGGCGCTAATGTGGCGTTGAGAGCTGTAAAGACAGCTCCTGTCGAATCCAGCGCCGCACGCCAAATCGGGAGCCCCGTAGTGCTGCTGGTAACAGCGATTGCCGGGGACCTCAACACCAGGGAGATCATGACATCAGGGAGTGAGAGACGCTCACTGAACACCTGATCTGCCAAGTTGCTTCTCGCCACTTACCTCACCTCCTAGAGTTAACAATGACAGAGAGCTGGCGGACAGCACCAGGAAGCCGGCTCCAAGAATGTTATTTAAAGGAATCAGCCCCAATCACTTGCACCTGACAGGTTAGTGAAGTTTCAGTGCCTTTGTGTTAGTTCCTGATACTGAAACAGTTTTATTTAGTGATTTGAAGGTTCTTTAGTATCAGGAGTGTTGTGGCAAGTAGAAAAGTGCAACATTTATTCTTGAAAGATTCAACCAACCACACTTGCTAAAAGTCATGGGGGCTGTACTGGCAGTCCCCCTCGCCCTCCAGGATCTATGGTGGGGGGGGAGCAGAGGCAACAAGGAAGACAAGAACATGTGCACAGAGGGAGGAGGAAGACAAAGAGGAAGAAGGCGAGGAGGAAGGATACAAGGAACAGGAGGGAGGGAGGAAGCAGCCAGACAATTGGGCTTCCAGATGGGCAGTCCGTGACCGACTCATCAGACTCCGATTTGAATGAATGAAACCCCAGATCACCGTTGCTCACCACATCTCATCATACCATCCCTGTGTCATGCCATATCACAGCGCCCTCCTGGGCGCAAAGGTAAAATGAGAGAGACCACAAAATATTCCAAACTCTATTAATAAATGTATGCATAAACATATCACACATGTCACATGCATTCTAATAACTAATGACCCTTGCGCCTGCCATAGTTGAATAGCTGTCATTGTGTGCAAGGTGTGAGATGTGGGTGTGAGTGTTAGTAGGTAGAGATTGTTGGTGGGTGAGTGCTGTGGATGTGGTGCATTGAGCAGTGTGTAAAGCTTGTGGTACAGATGGTGGTATGTAGCATTTGTTGAAGCCTTCACTCACCCTGCCCACCCATGTGAGCTAGTTAAAGTTATTCCTGTGTTGGGTGTGGGTCCTGGGGACCACAGTGCTGCCCGTGACATGGTGTGCCACCTGCCTGCACATAGTGCGGCAGTGCGGCAGATCTGTAGTGAGGGCCTCCTGCCAGTTGATGGGTACAGGACCACTCACCTTTTCTCCACCGCTAAAACCAATACCTTCAAAGCTTCCTCGGAAAACTTCCAGCCTCTCCCTGGGACAGCGATCTGTAAATAAGTGTTCCTTCTCTTTGTCCTCCTTTTTATGGTCATTGAGGCAGCTGTATACCCAACAATGCCGAAGATGAGGTGCTGCAGCATCAATGGTCCTCCCCTTTAAGCAGTGAAAAAAGCCTGTGGCAATCATTACTTGCATTTAGACTACACCCGATATTAGTCCATCTTTTCAGTGTAACGCCAATGTGTTTGGAGTTTTAGACTAGATTTATGGCTCCAATCATTTTAATGAGGAGGACCAATTTTGCGTGCAGTCTAGACGATTTTCAACTGGCGCTAATTCTCCATCTTTAGTCTAAACACTGCTCATTCCTTGGCTATAATGAATTTGTAGCCCTCGTTTTAACAAACTTTCCACACCAAAACCCTCAAATCTGTTTGCTGCCTTGTTACTTCAAGCATGTTATTATTTAACAAGTAATCCACATTCTTAAATAAAGAAAGACTTGCCTTTATATAGTGCCTTTCATGACCACCGGACATCCCAAAGCGCTTTACAACCAATGAAGTACTCTTTGAAGTGTAGACACTGTTGTAATGTAGGAAACACGGCAGCCAATTTGCACACTGCAAACTCCCACAAACAGCAATGTGATAATGACCGTTTTAGTGATGTTTCACTATGCCTAAATATTGGGCAGGACACTGGAGATAACTCCCCTGCTCTTCTTCGAAATAGTGCCATGGGATCTTTTACATCCACCTGAGAGAGCAGACGGGGCCTCGGTTTAACGTCTCATCCAAAAGACGGCACCTCAGGTCATGCAACACTCCACTGGAGTGTCAGCCTAGATTTTTGTACTCAAGTTTCTGGAGTGGGACTCGAACCCACAAACACAGAGGCAAGAGTGCTACCAACTGAGCTACAGCTTACTTCTTCGACCAAATCTCGTAACTTTACACTTACCTCTGTCGAATTCCATCTGCCATCTCTCTGCCCATTAACCTAGTCTGTACAGATCCCTTCAGACTTTGCACATTGGTTAGCGCCATTAGTCACGGCACCTAATTTGATGTCAACTGCAAACTTGGACACTGTATTACATCCTCTACATCATTCATAAAAACTTTGAACAATAGTAGCCCCAATATCGACCCCGTAGCACGCTGCAAACCCATTTGCTCCCTCACACCTCTCTGTGCACTTTGCCATCTATCCAATGGGCATGCACCTTATAAATCAGTCTGTTATGGTGAATAGTGTAAAATCCTTTCCTGAAATCGAGGTATTTAACATCCACTCTCTCACCCTTATTCACCAGATCTTTAACCTCCTCAATGAAATGCAGTTACCCCGGTATATTGAGCTGAATGAAGCATGTAGAATGGGACACCGGCACTCCCAGGATCCCGAGATAAATATCTACAGCACCTTCAATGGCTGTCGTGAAAGGATTACTAGCAGCTATAAAAATGGTCCCTTTATTTGGAAAATGGGTCATGTTAAAGATTACAAAGTTCCTAATTACAAAAAGTCCAGTTTACTCTTTTCAGGAATCCAGAAAGTGATAGCTTTACAATGCCAGCATTGACAGCAGAGCTGAATTTCTGAATGACAACACTGTAAGGGTACTGATAAGATGACAGACACCCATTCCACTTCTGAACATTTGCTGTACTTTTTGTAAACAAACAAAAATTTAGCCAACTTTGAGGATTGTTAACTGTGAGATGTGAACCCTGAAATGAGAATAGTGTGTTGGTGGAAGATAAATGGAAATTGACAGAGATACTTAACAAGTACTTTGCATCGTGTTTACAAAAGAGAAGGATATTAGGGAGAAGAGAAGTTCTGAATTGGTTAAAAGTGAGATTTTATAATAAAAGAAAAATATTAGAGAAGTTAGTTAAGCTAAAGAAGGACAAAGTGCCGAGAGCTGATGGAATACATCCAAGGATACTGAGGGGAATAGTGGAGGCCCTGGAAATTATATTTCAGGGTTCTGTTGAGAGTGGATGCATGCTGGGGGATTGGAAAGTGGTCAATACCCATTTTCAAAAAGGGAAACAGAACTAATCCAAATAATTACAGGCCGGTTAGTTCAACTAACTAGGGAAAATTTTGGAATCTATAAATAAGGATGAAATTATTAAATAGCTTGATGAAGAGAAAATAATTAGAAGCAGCCAACATAGATTGCAGGAAAAAGGATCATGTTTTACAAGCCAGATAAATGTTATTTGAGCAAATGACAGATAAGGTAGATGGGGGAAATATATTGCATGTGATGTACATCGACTTTCAGAAGGTCTTTAAGAAGAAGCATTGGATGAACAGTAATTTCCTCAAATTAAATATTGGGAAGACCAAAGCCATTGTCTTTGGTCCCTGCCACAAACTCCGCTCCCTAGCCACTGACTCTATCCCCCTCCCTGGCCACTTTTCTGAGACTGAACCAGACTTTTTGCAACCTTGGCGTCCTATTTGACCATGAGCTGAGCTTCCGACTCCATAGCCTCAGCTCATCTGCAGCTGAAACCCTCATCCACGACTTTGTTACCTCTAGACTCAACTATTCCAATGCTCTCCTTGCCACCCTCTGACCTTGCACCCTCCATGAACTTGTGTCAGCTGTGGCTCAGTTGGTAGCACACTCGCCTCTGATGCCAGTAAGTTGTGGGTTCAAAACCCATTCCAGGGACTTGAGCACATAAAAAGCTAGGTTGACACTTCAATGCAGTGCTGAGGGAGTGCTGCACTGTTGGAGGTGCCGTCTTTCAAATGAGATGTTAAACCAAAGCCCCGTCTGCTCTCTCAGGTGGATGTAAAAGATCCCATGGCACTATTTCGAAGAAGAGCAGGGGAGTTATCCCCGGTGTCCTGGCCAATATTTAACCCTCAATCAACATAACAAAAACGGATTATCTGGTCATTATCACATTGCTCTTTGTGGGACCTTGTGTGCAAATTGGCTGCTGTGTTTCCCACATTACAACAGTGTATACACTCCAAAAGTCCAGTGGTTACAAAAGACGCTATATAAATCCAAGTCTTTCGTTCTCATCCAAACCTCGGCTGCCATATCCTAATTTGCACCAAGTCCCATTCACTCATCACCAGTGTGCTCATTGACCTACAATGGCTTTCAATCCGGCAGTGCTTCGATTTTAAAATTCTTATCCTTGTTTTCAAATCCCTCCATGGCCTCACCCCTATCTCTGTAACTCCCTACAACCCTCCGAGATATCTGCGCTTCTCCAATTCTGGCCTCTTGTTCATCCCTGATTTTCTTCGCTCCACCATTGGGGGCTATGCCTCTAGCTGCCCAGGCCCTAAGCTCTGGAGTTCCTTCCCGAAGCCTCTCTCTCCTTTAAGATGTTCCTTAAAACCAACCTCTTCGACCAAGCTTTTGGTCACCTGTCCTGTTTGGTGTCAAAATTTGTTTGATAATCGCTCCTGTGAAGATCCTTGGGATGTTTTACTATGTTAAAGACGCTATATAAATGCAAGTTGTTGTTGTTGGGGATGCAGTCCCTGATTTTACATTTTTAAGCCCCCGTCCCTCTCCCACCAGTCGTGAGTGGGTGGGCGAGGGGGGCAGGGGTTTAATATCGAGGACAACGTATAACTTAATAACAAAATGTATAAAATTCTTGTGTAAATCAAGAAGCAATTTCATTCTCAAACAAGTAATTCTTTGAAGCTATTGGATGATTAAAATTAATTATTTGATTAAAAGTTTCATTGAAAAGACATCATAAAAATGTTAGAAACTTAGAAATAATAATAAAAGATGCTGGAAATGCACAGCAGGTCAGCCAGTATTTGACAGAGAAGAAGTAGGTTAAATGTTTCAGGTTTTCTGAAGAGTTCTGAAGAGCATCCCAGCAAAAATGTTAACCTAGTTTTCCCTTTCTGATGTTGATCAATATTTGCATTTACAGCACTTTGCTTATATCAGATTTCCAGTTTTACTTTTAGTCCCTCCAATTTTACGAACTCCTTTTCTTCTTGTAAATTATATTTCAGCACAGATTTAATTTCTGTTTCTGCACTGCTTTTAATTAAATTTACTCCTCTTTCTGTTGTGATGTTTGCTCTTTGTTTACTTTACCTGCTAAAAAAAAACCTGCCCAAGTGTTTCCCACATGTAAAAAAGATGATGCTAAGGTAAAAGATCAGAATCAAATAAATATTATTTTTAAAAATTGGTGCTTTAATGATTTCCTTCCCAGCCATTGTAATGTTTTAAATTTTACAGGGTATTTATTCCTACATCGTAACTAGTAAGAAATATATTGTCCAAGTGGATAGGCCTGTGTGTTTCACTACATTGCTATCTTGGAGAAAGTGTGCTTTCAGATGTGTTCATTAGAATGCACCCCATGTACAAAGCAGTCTCAAAGTTGCCAAGACCGCATTTTTCCCAGGCTTCCTCAGCGCTAATCATAAAGAATAAAGAGGTGGCTACTACTGTATAGCATCCATCGTCTGATGGTGATGTAACTGGCAAACCACACACTGAGTGGCTGCAACCAAACTGGTCACACTCAGTCCACTCGAGCCACAATCCGCTTAGGACTAAATCAGAGCCCAGCTAAAGACCTTGCACACAAAGCAAGATCAAGGAAGGCATTCATGGACTGTCAGCTCGGCAGTGAAGCATGAGACTGAAGGATATCCCACCAAGTGTGCAGTCTTTTCCCACTCTTCAATGACATCATGTGGGAAACAAACCAACAATCCTTGTGCACATAGTTACAATGGACTGAATCATTCAATTTGTCAAACTGTTTTCACTTCTTAGGCTGGTGAGGAATAGTGTAAAAAGTACTGAGGGAAATAAGACAGCACATTAAAATAATTCTGACTGTGAAAATTTTGGCTGGTTAATGTGTACTCAGTCCTTTCACTGATGTTTCCCTGAACTATACTGGATTGTCTGATTTTAAAATAGGAATCAGAATTTGACTCTTCAGCAATTAATTAAGCAGGATTTACAACAGAACAAATCTACAGCAATCTTTGTTAATGAGGATTACCGTACATGGCTAGTTGGGGTTATTTTAGTTCATTGACAGCATCGAGCTGGACTTTGAGGCAGTGAGCAGAGAGGCCAAAGTGGGAGGGGAGGGGGATTTTATTCTTATGCAGCTGCTTATGACAGAAAATGGTATTTCATTAACATTTTGTATTACCTGATGAATGAAATATTCAATGTCCATCAGCTCAGCTCAACAATGAACCTGTGAATACAGAATACCCCAGTTTCAAAATCTTTGACCTATTTGCTTCTGAACATGCAGACATGAGTTATTTCATTCACATAAACAACTGTTTTCTTGAATGATGTCTTCTTTGACTTCCAGATCCATGTACTGCAGTAGTCCCTTTCGCTTTGGTTTTAAGTCAAACTTTTTCCAAAAGAAAATATTTATCACACTTCTATATTTGTACAAGATAATTTTTGCATGAAAGTTATTTAAAAGTGTCACTTCACATAACGTACAATAGCACCTCTGATTATTGACCTACAAAGTACTTCGAATTGAAGGTGTTCTGTAAGATTGGATAAAGCAAAAGTTCGCCAGAAGAACCAAAACCAAAAATGAAATTGATTTTATAACCTAAGTATCAAGATATTAATATTTGAAACTCAAAAATTTGCGGCAATTGGCAGTAAAAATGACATAAGTAACATCAGAACACAAAGCAAATCTAACGGCATTTTTTGTAAGCTACAATGAAGCAACAAAAAATCCATTCACACTGCTATTTGCTCACTTAGACCAAGAAATTACACATTTTTGATGTGAAATGGATTTTGAACAAAATTTTTATTTAAAATTACATTTATAATTAAAATTATAGTTAAGCTAACTACTAAATAAAATGTAAATAATTACTAACAAAAAGATATAATTTTGTGGTTGAATGAAGTGAGCAACAGATGGGATGAATGGACACCCCATATTTTATGCAGATTTCCATTAAACAGTACTCAATATTAAGTTAGTGGTGATCTGTAATATCTTCAATAAGATAATTGTACCAGTTCTGTGAGCACAAAGTGTGGGGAACTCAACAGGCAGAATACTGTATATAGAACAGTAAATGAAGACACACAACAGTTTAAACTAAAGTGGCATTTTCTGAACTATGAAGCTTTGTCCTGGAGTAAAATCTTTTTTATCAGCTAATGTTTTATAATTTATGACTACTCACTACAACCATCTCCATCCCCATGAGTAACCAAGCTTACTCAGCTGAGCCAAGAGGTTATTACAGTTCAAGCTGTCTCATTAAGAGCATTGTGAACTCCTTAGGCTGACTTGAATGAAGATTAATCAGTTTGCAGCACAACAGGCAGCTGTTATTCATACTCCAATAGTTGCTTTTTGGCCCAAAGTGAGAACAATAGGAATATTGTATTTTGGAAGCAATAGTGCTGAATGAGGGTAACTTCTTATTCCAAATACTAACAAAACAGCAAATAAAATTACATTTTTGTCTAGAATACTAATTATAGATTAAATAGTGTTCTTTGCTTTCAAAAATATCCTTAAACGTATTTAATGCTGTCAAGTGTGGCACTGAAATGATTGAGTGATTGAATGTGTGATAAAGTTAGTTACTGTTATATTTATGCTAGTTTCCTGAATAATTTGTTCAATTTGACCAAAAGAATGTTGCTCTGCTAAGCGTCTTTCAGTGGTATGATTAGTTAATAGGTGGAATAGACTAACCATAGGCTGTATTTAGATGCCCACATCAAGACACTAATTGAATAGTAGTTTGTCTTACAATTTAGCAGTCTGCCCATGACTAGGAGACCTGTCTAATCATATCCTTTCTAATTCTATGCCTGAAAATACTGTAGTTCTGATTAAACATTTTCTCCACAACAGTATCAAAATGCATAATGGAGGGAATGTTCTTTGTTCAGTTGCTATGGGTTTTTCCTTGCCACTGCAATGATATTTCTTTGCTCAGCATATACTTTAATTCCTTAAGAAAACTAGCTGCACTATACGAAGCTCTGATCTGTTCAGTTTCAGCTTAGCAATTCAGATTGAAATTGTGACATAGATACTTTCTTTTAAAATAAGGAAATGACTTTATTCCTTGTAGACAGAAGACATGAAGGCATTTTGTGTTCGTACAAGTGAAGGACTCAGTTGTTCTGTCTGCAGGGCAGTGGGAGTAGTGGGATTTGTACAGTTTTGTGGCATTTTCTTTTTAGCAAAGGTCTCGGTCTAACCTCTCCCACAGCTTAATCTTTATAAAGCTCAGACAAAAACCAGTGCCGTGCATACAAATTAAATGCAGAGCTACTTGGCTGTGAAAATGATTGTACTTCACCAAACTGTTGCTGCTGAGCATTTGTATTAGCTATTTAATGGCCGTAGCAATGACAATAGAAAAATAACCAGATCTTTATTAGATTTATAGATTTAATAAAGAGATCATCTTGCTACAACATATACTTAATATTTTCTCTTTTGTCCAAATTCATAAAAAATAAAATGAAGTTACATTGATTGGAGGCTGGTGAAGTCCCCAATACATTAACATGGAAGTGAAGTGGCAATGCTGCATATGAGGTACGAATGAACGTTTGCATTATGTCCCACATTTACCAGAGAATCCAGAAT
Organism: Somniosus microcephalus; assembly: GCF_052327205.1. Lineage (NCBI taxonomy): Eukaryota > Metazoa > Chordata > Chondrichthyes > Squaliformes > Somniosidae > Somniosus > Somniosus microcephalus. Next base: position 135,365,964 of record NC_140995.1, read on the forward strand.
CACAAGAGAGAGTAGCTTTGTCCTACCATAAGCATCACCCAGCTTTTGGTTCACTGCCGAGATTGAAAAGAAAACTTTTATTAATGGATTTCAGTTTATTTTTTAATGCGAGGTTGAAAAAAGACGGGAGACAGGAGAAGGCTGGCTACTAGTCTACAAATATATTAATTGGAAGATGGTGTCATATTTTAGTCCTTTATCAAAATACAATTACTCCCACAGTGGGAGAATTTATGTACGGGAGAGATGAGCTTTAGTAGGTCTGATGGCCTTTCCTTGACTTTTCTTAAATTCTATCTGGGGCACCAGTGCACTGTGTTACAGAGTTTGGGTTATCACACATGAAACTCCATACGCTGTATCACTGGTCTCCATTGTACCACAATGACAATGTACAAGCTCACCTTGCTGAGTATTACGGGGCCAATTCCACACTCCCAGCAGGAAGTGCAACTCAAAGGAAGTGCATAGCTCCTGCGATTCCCTGTGATGTGGTCCTGTGCGCACTTCCCTCCCTGCTGGCCCACATGTTTTTATGAATGTCTATTTGTTTCTTGTTGTCATTTTCTGTCTCAAGAAACAAACACCAAGCTCCAGCAAAAAAGCTAGGGAAACCCTAGTACAGGTACACTACCCTTTATCCGAACTTCCGAAAACCAAAATCCTCTAAAAACCGAAGGTTTTTCGTTCAGCGTAAGTCGTGTGCACGACATGACCAGAGTGGCGCACGACTTACGCTGAGCAGAGGGTCAGCGTAAGTCGTGCGCACGACCCCGACCCCCGCCGGCGACCCCCGCGGACCCCCGCCGATGACCCCCCGCGGACCCCCACACGACATGACCAGAGTGGCGCACGACCCCGACCCCCGCCGACGACCCCCCGCGGACCCCTGCCGACCCCGGCCGACCCCCCCGCTGACCCCGACCCCCGCCGACGCCGACCCCGCGCCGACCCCCATGGCCGACCCCGACCCCCACCCCCGCCGACCCACCGCCGACCCCCACCCCTGACAAATTTCCCAGTCTTATAAAATACCTTCTGAAATCCGCAATTTTCCGAAAACCGAAACACGGCTGGTCCCGAGGTTTTCGGATAAAGGATAGTCTACCTGTACAGTATATGCCCAAAAATGTCTATTACACAAATTGCATTAGGTTTATGAGCATATAAATCTCTAATTGTTTTTCCCTTGTCCTCATCCAACTGCAGCCAAGGTGGGTGAAATATCTAGTCCTAGATCTCCTTGAATCCAGCACTAAAACTCCCCCCAGAAGGTACATAAAACAGTGCAGAATTGACCCCCTCTCCATATTCTTCCACTGGAAGAAATACAAGAATATAAGGAAGTATGGAACAAGATCGTGGACAACCTGCTCCATCATGAATTGAACTCAATCAATTTCCCAAGAAGATATCAAGTTTTTCTCTGCTTCTAAAGTTAAGTGAAATCAAATTCCAGAACCCTTGCCTGGCCTTACATTCTACATTATTCAGCCTAAACCATTTGTTGTCCTGGTATGATTTTCTTTGGTCCCATTAACTTAGGAACCACCATGTTTCACACACAATTCAATTATCTCTGGTATAAAAAAGTCTAATGTTATATTTTTTCTTAAATGCTTTTCACTCACAAACAGTAAAATGGGAGAACATTAATAACATTATGTCCTTCATGGTTATTAAGCAATCATATGCAGAGGTATGACATGAATATATATGTTTTATTTGAATATACATTAAAATGCAGTCATGGCAGACAATGGTGATAGAAGCCTCTTAAGATGCTGAACATGTCAAATGTGTTCTACACCTCAAATCCATGAGATGAGTTTCAGGGAATCACAACTTGCAGAACTGGCAGGTCCTGTTATATGCATCATCATTCTCAGGCTAATTGTTTAAGGAAGCATATTCATTCCTTCCGCTAAATCTCTCAAAAAAATTCTTCTGCATGACCTTTTTTCCAAGGAGAGATGTGCGCTGCAGAAATGTGTTACAAATAGATTAGAAATGTTAATCCCTCAAACATGGTTACTAACTACATCAGGGGTGTTCTCTCCAAGAAAGGGCAATATAAGAGTACAATCAGAATCTGGAAAATCCACTGATGCCCTAAAATATTCAGGATAGGTTTTTTGACATTAAAATGGTTTTCCTTTATGGTTTCAACCAAGACATTTCCTAGATTAGTAAAAACTGGGTAAACTTTTCAGCAAGATAAAATACTGAAATCCTAAGTAAAAAGAAATAATGAAAAACACAACTCCAGTCCTTTGTAAATGGCTAAAAAATCTCCTTGGTGATGAAATTAACTTAAGTCCTTGGTTTTAATACACTAGAAAATGCTGAAAGCACACAAGAGATTTACTAATTACAATTTTTTCATCACCATGGAGATTTTCCTAGCAGCACGTACAGGATGTGTAAGGAATTGGTTTTACATTTCTTCATGGACAGATTCCTAACTGGCACTGTCTGAATAACAAGTAAGCTCCTTATTACTATTATGATTGTGGGTAACAAAATGTTAATCAGTATGGTCTTATTTTATGGCCTAAACTTGGGTTGTTCCTGTATTGTTGCTAGGGTTGTCAATGATCCAAGATAAAGGACTACCTAGTTTCACACATAGGGAATCTTCAGCAGCTTACTACTTTCTTACAAACTCCATTTTGCAAACTGACTCACGTGTCCACTCTTGATAAAAATTAGTTGCCTAACTGCAACACTGATAAAGTACATGCAATGGAACATTTTCATTGTAAAGCTCTTGGTGCTGAGCTTCATGTGCTGCAAGGGCATAGCAAGAATTTTAGCATACACCCCCCACGATTTTCCATCCATTAAAAATAATGGATGGAAAATCATGGGGCTGCACACACAAATTGCTGATATGTGCTTCTGGTCACAAATAGCTGTGTGTCAGGAGCACTAAAGACAAACATTTACCCCAACGATGCTAAAGGAACATCTCCAAATGCTCATTCTCAAACAGATGTTTCATCAGGCTTTCCTTCATTAAAATGTTCGCTGATGATTGCAGTCTTCAGTTCCATTCGAAAATCCCCAGATAATGAAGCAGTCCGTGACCGCATGCAGCAACACCTGGGCAACATTCAGGCTTGGGCTGCTAAGTAGCAAATAACAGTCGCACCACACAAGTGCCAGGCAATGACTATCTCCAACAAGTGAGAGTCTAACTGCCGCTCCTTGGCATTCAACGGCATTACCATTGCCGAATCCCCCACCATCAACATCCTGGGGGTCACCATTGACCAGAAACTTAACTGAACCAGCCACATAAATACTGTGGCTACAAGATCAGGTTAGAGTTTGGGTATTCTATGGAGAGTGTCTCATCTCCTGACTCCCCAAAGCCTTTCCACCAGCTACAAGGCACGTCAGGAGTGTGATGGAATACTCTCCACTTGCCTGGATGAGTGCAGCTCTAACAACACTCAAGAAGCTCAACACCATGCAAGACAAAGCAGCCCACGAGATTGGCACCCCATCCAGCACCTTAAACATTCACTCCCTCCACCACCGGTGCAACGTGGCTGCAGTGTGTACCATTTACAAGATGCACTGCAGCAACTCACCAAGGCTTCTTCAACAGCACTGACGTGCCTCAATAACTTCAAGACTCGAAGTTAGCAGAATAAAACAAAGGCTTTTATTAGCAAAGAAAGGATGCCGGTGGCTGCACCTAGCGTCACCTGGCGTGCTGCTGTTCTACTGCAGGACAAGCCTGGACTTGTCTTAAGTAGGGCCAGGTATGGGCGGAGCCGACACACAAAGGGGGCGGTGCCCTATACACAATACAAGGTACAAACACCGGAGCAGGCAATACAATATATACAGTTAACTACAGAGTCTGATGAATGACATATTTCATCACAAGCACCTCCCAAACCTCCAACCTTTACCACCTAGAAGGCCAAGGGCAGCAGGCACATGGGAACATCACCACCTCCAAGTTCCCCTCCAAGTCACACACCATCCTGACTTGGAAATATATCGCCGTTGCTTCATCGTCACTGGGTCAAAATCCTGGAACTCCCTCCCTAACAGCACTATGGGAGTACCTTCACCACATGGACTGCAGCGGTTCAAAAAGCCAGCTCACCACCACCTTCTCAAGGGCAACTAGGGATGGGCAATAAATGCTAGCTTTGCCAGCGACACCCACATCCCATGAACGAATTAAAAAAAAAATGTAATATTTACTCTCATTTACAATTAAGTGGTTCTTGCATTATTTTTTCATTCACACACATTGTCAATCCTGTAATATAATTACAATGCAACACAGAGTCTTTTCACTTCCTGAAACTAATAATTATTCATACATCGTTGTACCAAGAAACTTTGGGGGATAAATTGGGTGGCGCCCATTTTGGGGTGCTAACATCACCGGGGTGCTGACGTCACCGGGGTGCTGATGTTAGTGCTCCTCCACCGTAAATTCAGTAGTAGCGCCCAATGCAGGAGGTACTGGAAAGCACTCCACCTCCTGTTTGGTGCGCTACGTCATTGCAGGCCTTGTCCGCTGATTAAAGGGGAGGGGCCTAGCGCTGCACGCACTGGGGCCCTGCTAGACCACTGGGGAGCGGGGTACCGTGAAAACAGCCCGGCACGCAAGAGGAGTGCCGGGCTGAGCAATGGCAGCTGGCACCCTGCATAATAAGTGAAAGGGGGCAGGTGCTGGCAGTTGGCCAAAATGGCCACCTGACACCTGCCCTTTAAGTAGCACCGCCAGCGCTGCAAAAACGTTCCCTGGCCCTGTCGATCAGGGTGTGCAAGGGAAGTTTGCGGCCGGGGCGCAAGCGGGACACTGCGCATAGCGATGATGTCATTGCTGGCAGCACAGCGGTGCGGGGTGCTACCGGCTACCACCGCCGCTCACCTCCCGCTGAATTTTGCAGGAGGCATTTGCAGCGCCGGGCCCAGGCGCTTGGGGGGGGGGGGGAGCACTAACGAGAGGCATAAACCAACCCAACTTTTCCCCCTTTAACCTTTTAACATGAGGCTTCCTGAGTTTCTATCTCATGGTTAGACCTTACTCCAGGAATATAGCTTTTGCACCCACTTCTCGATTGGTCTTTATTTGTCAAATAGTAAAGAGGATGCGGTTGGGTCAGATTCTTTGATGTTTCTGTTAAAAAAAAAAGCTCTTTCTGAATGCACCTCTGTGGGAGGAGCAAGTGCGTGGCACGCTGCTGGTCCACCAAGGGATTCCCATAAATTGTCTATGGTGAATGCTCTGTTTCTGCTGGGTCGCGAGATGGGCCTGCCACCATTGCCAGCATTTCAGGGTCTCCCTTGGCTGGATGGCTGCTGCTGTCCCCTACCTGTCTCTCTTGTGGCTCTCTGAAGGGCCTAGCTAAAAGGGGATAATGTGAGATCTCAGTCCTTCTTCAACTCTTCTTCAGCTATGCTCTAGCTGCCGGCCACCTCTTGCACATGACCAGGGATCTGTGAGGCGATGGGCCCTTAGCCATCACTAAGGCCGCTTGCCTTTGCTCCTGACCCAGCCGGAGTATTAAAGATACAATGGGATTTGAATACTGCCAGCGGATGCCAACATTATCTTGGGTTCGGAAATGGGTCGACGGATTAACGTATGGGGGGGCCGCTGGCAAGGCAGTTCAGCCCCCTTGACAGACGGCCATTCCAGGTAGCAGTATTTCTGGGGTCTACCAGGCCATCACCCAGATCAGGTTCATCCTGACGTCCAGGTGGCTGTACGGTAGGCAGGCTGGAGCGGGTAAATCCCTGGCATGGTAAGTTTCTCCCCTTGACACTGCCCCTTCTGATATTACAGGTCATGTCTATGGTGAATTGAAGTTCTACTGCCTCCGGTCTCATCAGAAACTCATCCGCAAATGATATTCTGAGCAGCAACCTAGTGTTGCTGGATCCCACCTAAATTCCCGACTCTGCTGGTGCTCTTGTGCCTGATTTGCATCCTAGGACCACTAAATGTGCTGAGTATTTTTGGCCCAAATATGATTGACTTTTTTTTTTTAAATCACAAGTATTTTATCCAGTCCATTTTACTGAAAAAGGGCAGTAGAAAGTAACAGAATAGAAAAAGTGGAAACAACTTGAAAGATATGGGATTCTCACAGACAAAAAATGTGTTGCAATTCTCAGTCAGCCATGTAGACACAACAATGATGAAACCCTCACTAAAACATAACTTTTAACATTACAGTAGTTCCATTTTAGCCAAGTTTTCTAAGAGAGATGCTGTTCTCCCTATTTTGTTTAATTTTTATTCAACTTTACCAGGACACTATTCGATTTCTATTTTTAATTGGAGTTGACTAGGATAGCATGCTATATTCTGTGTTTTGTTTCGTTTGTATGTAGGTTTATCAGGACAACATGCTAATCTCCATGTTTTGTACAAGATAGAGCAAAGGCTGGAATGTTTGTGTGTCTTCCTGCATTGTGGTGTAGGTAAATAATGCCAGTAAAAAAATCAATGTTTTTCTGTATTGTTTTCTCCTTTCATCTTTAATCTGAAATCGCTCAACCACTGGTGGCCGGGCCTTCTGTTGCCTCGGCCCTAAGCTCTGGAATTCCCTGCCTAAAACTCCCCGCCTCTACCTCTCTTTCCTCCTTTAAGACGCTCCTTAAAACCTACCTCTTTGACCAAGCTTTTGGTCATCTGCCCTAATTTCTCCTTATGTGGCTCGGTGTCAAATTTTTGTCTTATAATACTCCCGTGAAGCGTCTTGGGATGTTTTACTACATTAAAGGTGCTGTATAAATACAAGTTGTTGTTGTTGAAATATTAGGTGATGTGCTGACTGATCGGATTGGAGGTAAGGAGGTGAGTAAAGATTAAAAGGTAATGAAACAAGAGCCTTTATGCTGGGATATTGAAAAATATGAGGGTGTGTATGCCTCTGTTGACGCACCCATATAGTGCTGGGGCAGGCCATGTGGAATATTGAATAGCTACATGAACAGGAAAAGCTTGCCTAAAGTGCTTGGCCTGCAGCACACACAGCTGGAGAATCACAACATTTGGCGGGGGGGGGGCGCAGCTCTTAAAAGGCTGTAGATCAGTGTTAAGTAACAATTGAGGTGGCAATAGAAAAGTTGCCTAATTGTTCTGACGAACAGCACTTGCTGAGGGTTAGATTAACCATGGAGGTGGCAACAAGAGTTTCGCCACGTGCTTCAAGTGGAGCTCCAGCCAAATTCCAGTGGCCATCAAGGTCACTTCAGCCCTGAATTTTATTACCTCCGCTCTTTCCAGACTGCTACAGTAGTTACCAGCAACATCAGTCAGCCTGCAGTCCACAGCTGCTTTATGCAGGTGACTTGTGCACTGTCCTTGCAAACGCCCGCCCCCTCTCCAAACTCCCTTTCCTATTCAAAGTTCTTGAATGTGTTGTTGCCTCCCAACCCTGTGCCCATCTTTCCCGCAACTTCATGTTTGAAACTTTCCAATCAAATTTCTGCCCCTACCACAGCACTAAAATGGCCCAAATCAGAATCAGAAATGACATCCTCTGACTGTGACCATAGGGAACAATCCCTCCTCATCCTTCTTGACTTTGCAGCAACCTTTGACAGTTAATCACACCATCATCTTCCAATGCCTCCGTATCTAGCTAAGTGGGACTGCCCTTGCCTGGTTCCACCTATATCTATCCAGTTGTAGCCAGAGAATCTCCTGCAATAGCTTCTCTTCTCACCCTGCTCCATTATCTCTGGAGTGCCTCAAGCATCTAACCTTGGCCTCCTTCTATTTCTCATCTACATGCTACCTCTTGCCGGCATAATTTGAAAACATGACATCAGGTTCTACAAGTATGTCCTCACTACAACCTCTCTCGACCCCTCCACTGCTTCTGCATTGTCAGACTGCACATCCAACATCCAGTGTTGGATGAGCTGCAATTTCCTCCAATTAAACATTGGGAAGACCACAACAATCACCTTTGGCTCCTGCCACATACTCCCTTCCCTCACCACCAATTTCATCCCCCTCTCTGGCCACTGTCTCAGGTTGAACCAGATTGTTTGCAACCTCAGCATTCTATTTGACCCCGAGCTGAAATTCTGACCCCATATCCTCTCCATCAAAGACCACCTACTTCCACCTCTAACATTACCCGTCTCCGACCCTGCTGCCTGTATTCTAACCTGCACCAAGTCCCACTCACCCATCACCCCTGTGCTCGCTGATCTACTTGGGTTCCCAGTTCACCAATGGCTCAACTTTAAAGTCTTCATCCTCGTGTTCAAATCCCTCCTTGGCCACACCCTCATATTTTTCAGTATCCTCCCCATCTCTAAACTCCTCCAGCCCTACGACCCTCCAAAAATCTTGCATTCCTCCCACTCTTGTTCATTCTCCACTCCCTTCACCCCATCATTGGTGGCCGTGCCTTCAACAGTCTAGGACATAAGATCTGGAATTTCCTCCTTAATTCTGTCTGTCTCAAACTACCACAAGGAGTAGTTGAGGTGAATAACATAGATGCATTTAAGGGGAAGCTGGAGAAACACATGAAGGAGAAAGGAATAGAAGGACATGCTGATAGGGTTAGATGAAGAGGGGGCTCGTATGGAGCATAAACGCCAGTATAGACCAATTGGGCCAAATGGCCTGTTTCTGTGCTGTACTCAATGTAACTCTATGTATATATGTCTCTCCGCCTCTCTCCTCCTTTAATACTCTCCTTAAAACTGATCTGACAAAGCTTTTTAGTCACCTGTTCTCATATCTCCTTCTTCGGCAAAAATGTCCTGTGAAGCGCCTTGGGAGGTTTTTCTACATTAAAATGCTAAATAAATGCAAGTTGTTGCTGCCAACTTAAAGGTTTCTGTTAAGCCACAACTTACTGTGAAGGTTAATAGTAAAAGAAAAAAAAATGCTGGAAAGACTGCTGATCAGGCAGCATCTGTGGAGAGAACAAGTCAACATTTTGGGTGTACAGTGTCCCTTTGTTAAAACTGGAAGATATTACTGATGAACAACATTTAAAAGGAACAAAGTGAGGGGGAGGGAAATGCACACGCACAAGGCAACATAGAATAACCTGTAAAGTGGAAAACAGGCAATAGTTAAATGGCAGTAATATTAGCATGAGAAAATAGGAGACATAATGACAGAAATCAAAGACAAATATCAGACATATAAAATGTGAGAATAAATGAAAGAGGTGGTGATGCAACACCTACCCATACCACTGTCCGGGGTCCCGCACACTTTTTCCAGAAAGCAATTTGTATGTACTACTTCTAACTTAGCAAAGTGATGGAAGGTGTCGTCGACAGTGCTATCAAGCGGCACTTACTCAGCAATAACCTGCTAACTGACGCACAGTTTGGGTTCCGCCAGGGCCACTCAGCTCCTGACCTCATTACAGCCTTGGTCCAAACATGGACAAAAGAGCTGAACTCAAGAGGTGAGGGTGACTGCCCTTGATATCAAGGCAGCATTTGATCGAGTGTGGCATCAAGGAGCCCTAGCAAAACTGAAGTCAATGGGAATCAAGGGGAAAACTCTCCATTGGTTGGAATCATACCTAGCACAAAGGAAGTTGGCTGTGGTTGTTGGAGGTCATTCATCTCAATCACATGACATCACTGCAGAAGTTCCTCAGGGCAGTGTCCTAGGCCCAACCATCTTCAGCTGTTTCATCAATGACCTTCCCTCCATCATAAGGTCAGGAGTGGGGATGTTCGCTGATGATTGCACACTGTTCAGCACCATTCGAGACTCATCAGATACTGACGCAGTCCGTGTCCATATGCAGCAAGACCTGGACAACATTCAGACTTGGGCTGACAAGTGGCAAGTAACATTCGCACCACACAAGTGCCAGGCAATGACCATCTCCAACAAGCGAGACTCTAACCATCTCCCCTTGACATTCAATGGCATTACCATCGCTGAATCCCCCACTATCAACATCCTGGGGGTTACCATTGATCAGAAACTGAACTGGACCAGCCATATAAATACTGTGGCTACAAGAGCAGGCCAGAGGCTGGGAATTCTGCGGCAAGTGTCTTACCTCCTGACTCCCCAAAGCCTTTCCACCATCTACAAGGCACAAGTCAGGAGTGTGATGGAATACTCTCCACTTGCCTGGATGAGTGCAGCTCCAACAACACTCAAGAAGCTCGACACCATTCAGGATAAAGCAGCCCGCTTGATTGTCACTCCATCCACCACCTTCAACATTCACTCCCTCCATCACCGGCGCACTGTGGCTGTAGTGTGTACCATCTACAAGATGCACTGCAGCAACTCGCCAAAGCTCCTTCAACAGCACCTTCCAAACCCGCGACCTCTACCACTTAGAAGGACAAGGGCAGCAGACGCATGGGAACATCACCACCTACAAGTTCCCCTCCAAGCCACACACCATCCTGACTTGGACCTGTATCGCCGTTCCTTCACTGTCGCTGGGCCAAAATCCTGGAACTCCCTTCCTAACAGCATTGTGGGTGTACCTACACCATATGGACTGCAGCGGTTCAAGAAGGCGGCTCACCACCATCTTCTCAAGGGCAATTAGGGATGGGCACTAAATGCAGGCCTAGCCAGTGACGCCCACATCCCATCAATGAATAAAAATTTTTTTTTTAATACTTTATTCACTACATTGGGGAGACCAAACGCAGATTAAGTGTAGCTTTGCCCAACACCTCCATTCTGTCTACATGAGCTCCCGGTCAATTGCCACTTCAATTCTCCGCTCCACTATAACTTCTGTCTTTGGCCTTCAACACTCACAGAATCACAGAAACCCCACAGTGCAGATAGAGGCCATTTCGGCCCATCGAGCCTGCACCGACACATATCCCACCCGATCCCCGTAATCCCTACACCAACACATATCCCACCCTATCCCCCTAACACTAAGGGTCAATTTAGCATAGCCAATCAACCTAACCCACACATCTTTGGACTGTGGGAGGAAACCGGAGCACCCGGAGAAAACCCACGCAAACACGGGGAGAATGTACAAACTCCACACAGTCACCCGAGGCCAGATTCGAACCCGGGTCCCTGGCGCTGTGAGGCAACAGTGCTAACCACTATGCCACCGTGCTGCCAACACTGTACCAATAAACCTCATTGCAAGCTCAAAGAACAGCACCTTGCCCATCTACTAGGCACTTTGCAGTCCTCTGGTCTTAATATTGACTTTAATAACTTCAGACCGTAACTATAGCCTGCTCCACTTTGCCAGTTTTTCATAACTCCCTTTCTACCTGCTTCACTCCCCCACCTCTTTCCCCTATTCAATGTTGTGTCTCGTACATCTTTTACTTTGCTCATTAGGCCCCCCTATCATAGGATATTTTGTCTTTTCCCGTGTGTTTTTCACTCCCCCTGCCCCCTCCCTTTGTTCTATTCCTTTTTCAATGCTGTTCATTGGTAATGGCCCAGATTTTGTGGTAAGAATAACAGTGAGGCTATCAGCACTCACCTTTATTAGGGAGTAATTCAGACAGCAACCTCGAGCACCGCTCGTGCGCAGTTAAATACAGAAATCTGGAAGTTGCTGTCCGACTTGCCCTGCTCCTTCACAAGCTTCGCTATGACGGTATCTCGCCGAGTGACTCAGTATTAAAACACATGAAGGGCATGAAGCTGTGGTACTTACCTACTAGACACCCACTAAACACATTAGAAAAAGTTTGTACATGTCCATTCAAGCGTAAGTGAATTTTTAACAGTGTGAGAAGTCTTAATTAATGTCAAAAAACCTCTGGCCATGAAAATTTACTTCTAGTAGTGTGGAGTCTCATTCTTTCAGATTTTAATTATTGTTGGAGACTTTTTTATTTTAATTTTGTTTTTACTTTTTGTCTCTTTTATCTCTCTCTCTATCTTAATCCCATCTTTCTTTCCGTCTCTTTATATCACTTGCTGTACTTGATTTTACATTGAATTAAACATTCTAACTTACACTTCCTGGTTTAGATTCTGCGCATCCCAGTAAGGATTCTTCAATTTGATTGGTTGAAGAGACACGCTGTTGCACGCCTTGCTCACACAGGTCCCAGATCCCCTGTAGAGGGCGCTGCGCGGAAATGGCTCTCAAATTACAGCAAGCTGCTGTGCAAAACCCCACTAAAGGTCTGTGGGCAGCTGTAAGCGTAGTGAACGATGAGCGCCGTTTGTTCGCTGCTGACTGCAAAATCCGGGCCAACTTCTTCCAGTTTGTAGTGTATGTGCCTTTAAGAGCCCCCTGTGTACTGTAATGCCGGTAATGGCCACTCGGGCTATATAAGCCTGTATATTGTCTTGTATCAGTTAGTTCACCTCCAGACTTTGTCCAGTAAACACCTGTAAACCAACTCCTGCATTCCGTGTCTTCATTAACACATGGATACAACAGTGGCGATGAATTGGAAACGGACTTACCTGCAATTCGGCAGCACCTCAAGGAGATCGATTCCTCAGACGAAGGAAGAAGAAAAAAAAAGAAAAAAAACTGGTTTCACCAGCTAGCCAGGCTGGTGGCAGGTACTGCAATAATCCTTCCTGGGTGGCGGGCTGGGGCTCGATCGGCTGGCTCTACAGCGGGGTCAAGCAGTGAAGGCGCAGCCAAACAAATACGAAGGGTGGAGCACTCGGGAGACGTCCAGCTCTGCAAAGCAGGTCGGCGTTCGGACCACGCAGAGGGCGGGGAAAGTCCCAGAGAGTCCGGCGGGAACAAGTCTCCGACTATTAAAAATATTTGTATAAATAAAAACCGCGGAGAACAGCGTTGTCAGCAGCAACAGCGGCGGGAAAGCGCGGGAGGCGCCATTTTTTTTAGGATGCCTAAGACTGGCAACATTACTACTTTCGATAGTGATGTAGAGGATTGGGCCACATATGTGGAAAGAGTGGAAGTATATTGCACAGCGAATGAAATAAAGGATGATAAAAAGGCATTGGTACTTCTAAATCTAATGGGCGCAAGGACATACAGGCTGTTACGAAACTTAATCACTCCAGCCAAACCGATGGACAAGAATTTTAAGGAGATTGTTGATACCCTACACTGCCAATTCGGGGCAGGACTGGCAGATTCTCTACGAGACAAATTCATCTGCGGTCTCCTAAGTGAAGGAACACAAAAAAGGCTACTTTCTGAGAAAGATTTGACACTGGACAAGGCTTTCAGTGTAGTTGTATCATACGAAACAGCAGCAAGAGGAGCTGCAGAGATACAGCAAAAGCCACAGGACTTCGGCACCCATGAAATGACACGGGGTTGAGAGAGATGTTATCGCTGCGGCAGATCCACCCATGACCAGAGGGACTGCTGGTTCAAGGACAAAGCATGCAGGCAATGCGGAAAGATGGGACACATTACACGTGTATGCCGATCTGGAAACAAAAAATCCACTGACAGAAAAAAAATCAATAAGGAAAAGTACAGAAAGGTACAAATGATGACGGACAGTAGCTCCGAAGACCAGAAGAGCGATAGCGACTCCGGAAACATAGAGACTAAGCTCTCTCAAATTACATAATGTAATTGCCAAAGAAGATTACCAGACCATTTGGGTTACCCTCACGATAGCGGGGTCCCCAGTTAAAATGGAGCTAGATACAGGATCAGCTCTGACCGTCATAAGTCGACGGGATTACAAGCGGCTATTTCCGCATATACCTTTGAAAGACACATCCATTATCTTGAAAACATATACGGGGCAGAAAGTATACCCCAAAGGGAAAATAAAGGTGCCTGTTGTATACAACGGCAAGGAAATACAGAAGTTGTATTTATACGTTCTGCAAGATGGTGGTCCACCGCTGTTGGGACGTGAATGGATCAGGAAGATACGTTTGGACTGGCACTCCATTCAGGCACTGACGGTGACCAGTAAGAAAAAAAATGATGACATCATACCTGTACGATTAAAAGACATCTTGGCTAACGCCAAAGAAGTGTTCCAACAGGAACTAGGAACCTTGAAAGGCATCACCGCCTCAATAAAGGTGGAAGATGCGGCAATTCCCAAGTTTTTTAAGGCAAGGCCGGTGCCATATGTAATTCGTCCAGCAGTCGAGGCAGAGCTGGAGAATTTGGAAAAGACAGGCGTGTTATCCAAGATAGATTGGAGCGAGTGGGCAACACCCATCATCCCGGTCATGAAGAAAACATTAAATAATGCTAAATCTGAAGAACAGAGAAAAATTCGCATCTGTGGGGACTTCAAGGTGACTGTAAACCCAGTCCTTCACACGGTACAGTATCCTCTTCCGAGGATAGAAGATATTTTCGCCTCACTATCCGGAGGGAAACGTTTCACAAAAATTGACTTGGCACAGGCATATCTACAGATGGAGGTTGAGGAGGCCTCTTAAAAAGTATCTCACAATAAACACACACAAAGGCCTGTACCAGTACAATCGACTGGTTTTCGGAATAGCATCAGCTCCAGCTATCTGGCAAAGAGCTATGGAACAAGTCCTGCAAGGGATTCCTGGGACTCAATGCTACCTAGACGACATCCTTGTAACAGGAGAAAATGACAACGAACACCTTGCCAATTTGGAGAAGGTGCTCACTAGGCTGAGAGAACGGGGCCTACGAGCAAACCGCCCCAAGTGCGAATTTTTCCAGAAACAAATATCATATTGTGGCCACATAATTAATGAAGAAGGGTTGCCTAAGTCCCCTGAGAAAACTGAAGCGGTCATAAAAGCACCAGCACCTGAAAATGTCTCACAATTAAGGTCGTTCCTGGGATTGATAAATTACTACCATAAATGTTTACCGAACTTGTCAACTGTTCTGCACCCTCTTAACGAACTGCTACAAACGGGAGTAATTTGGGAATGGAGCAAGGACTGTAAACGTGCCTTCCATAAATGTAAAGGCTTGATCACGTCCAAGGAAGTTTTGGCTAATTACAACCCATCACTGCCAATCAGACTGGCGTGTGATGCATCCCCTTACGGCGTAGGAGCGGTATTATCACAGATTCCCTGATGGCTCAGAACGGCCGATAGCTTTTGCGTCACGCTCATTGAACTCAGCTGAGCGTAACTATGCCCAGATCGACAGGGAAGCACTCAGCCTGGTATGGGGAGTGAAGAAATTCAACCATTACCTACACAGACAAAAATTTACCTGGTTGACTGACCATCAACCCCTCGTCTCCATATTCAACCCTAAAAAGGGCGTTCCCATTATGACAGCACAAAGGCTACAGAGGTGGTCCCTTTTCCTAGGGGCACACCGATATGACATAGAATACAAAGGATCAAAACAGCATGGAAATGCTGACGGTTTATCGCGTCTACCGTTGCCAACGGTAGAAGAGGCACCTACAGTGGACCGAGTGGAAATGTTCCACTCTACCATAGTAGAATGTCTATCAGTAACAAATTCTGCCATTGAAAAGGAAACGAGAAATGACCCGACTCTCTCACAAGTCTATGATTTAACGGTGAAGGGATGGCCAGCACATGGTGAACCACTGTTGCCAGCAGTCTCGCAAAGAAGGGAACAGCTGTCAGTGCGCCGAGGAACCTTGATGTGTGGATCCAGAGTGGTGATTCCACACAAACTCCAGGATAAAGTGCTAAAGGAGCTTCACGAGGGGCATCTGGGTGGAGTGAAAATGAAGAACCTAGCCAGAGCGTTTGTGTGGTGGCCAGGTATCGATGGAGACATCGAAGAAATGACCAAGGGCTGTCTAGGATGCCAGAAGGTCCAAAACGCCCCACCACAAGCCCCTCTACATCCATGGGAGTGGCCCTCATCTCCATGGCAAAGGGTACACATCGACTTTGCTGGTCCATTTATGGACTCAATGTTCTTAATCGCGGTTGATGCACACTCCAAGTGGCCGGAGGTAATAAAGATGTCCTCCACCACCACGGAAAAAACCATCACAGTATTAAGGACCATATTTGTCAGGAATGGGCTGCCTGAACAGATCTGTTCTGATAATGGACCGCAATTTGTGTCTGAAGAATTCAGGAAGTTCTTAAAAAACAATGGGGTTAAGCACTACACGTCCGCCCCATACCATCCCGCCACCAATGGATTGGCTGAAAGGTTTGTCCAGACCTTCAAGAAGGCCATAAAGGCCATGGGTAATGAAGACATAAAACTTCAGCATAAGGTAGATAACTTCTTGTTTGCATACAGGAATGCAACACATATGGTTACAAACCAAACTCCCGCCATGATGTTCTTCAATAGAAGCCTAAGATGCCGGCTGGATTTGATCAAGCCAAACATCAGAAGGGACGTGGAGAACCGGCAATTTCAAGGCATGAATGAAAGGCCAACTAGAACCTTCCAGATAGGTCAACAAGTTTTGGCCCGGGACTACCGTACCGAGAAATGGCAGCCTGGAACTATTTGCACACGACTAGGACCGCCGATGTATACCGTGGACATTGGAGAAAGCATAATAAGGCGCTATGCTGACCAGATCATAGAGTCATCCGAAAAGGGACAACCTATGCCACAACTCTATACACCTGATGATGAAGCAGAGATACCCATAGTATCTACCTCCGATCCGGTGATGCTAGAACCAGATGAACCCGACACTGGCATTCCAGCCGAATCGACCTTGCCAAAAGAACCTACTACACCACTGAAAACTACTACACCACCGAGGCGTTATCCGGACCGAGTCAGGAATCCTCCAGAGAGACTGACTTATAATTGATTAACTGCAGCAATGTGTAGATTATTGTTCTTGTAACATGTAATTAATGATTACTTAAAATATTATGTACTGGTTGGCTAAAAGGGGAGGAATTGTAGTGTATGTGCCTTTAAGAGCCCCCTGTGTACTGTAATGCCGGTAATGGCCACTCGGGCTATATAAGCCTGTATATTGTCTTGTATCAGTTAGTTCACCTCCAGACTTTGTCCAGTAAACACCTGTAAACCAACTCCTGCATTCCGTGTCTTCATTAACACATGGATACAACACAGTTTAGACGAAGGATCCGTACGTAAAGTATTAACTTGTCTGTTCTCTCGCCACAGCTGCTGCCTGAGCTGAGTGTTTACCGCATTTTCTGTTTTAGTTCCAGATTTCCAGCATCTGGTGTTTTTTTTTCATTAAAAGGAAATACAGAAATACTAGACCTTCCCATTCCAGCTTTATTTTGGTAAACATTTAGCAGCAAGGCGTGCCAGCACACAGCACCACACATTTATTGGCAAAACCGCTTTCAAAGTCAACGTAAAACACAATGGGGGATAAACTTGGGAGCGTCCGTTTCTAGGTGCCTCGCCTGCACACCGTTAACAGCCGATGGCGAGCATCTTGTTGCTTGTGTTTGACACCTCTACAATTCTGCTGCTGAGGTCGGAGGAGCCCCAGATTTTGGGCCTCAGACCTCATCATAATGTAGATGCAGCCGCCATAGGAGCACACTCAGGTTAGTGCTCCAATTTCCAGGTAAGTGGGGGTCTGGAGGAGGAACAGGGTTCACTGGGGGATTGGGTAGGAATATTAATTAAATCAACATTCTTAGCCTATAGTCGCTATATAAATACAAGTAGTTGTTGTTGTTGTAACCTTCTAAATTCCAGCGAATAGAACCCTAGTTTGTGTAATCTCTCCTTGTAATTTAACCCCTGGAGCCCAGGCATCATTCTGGTAAACCTACACTGCTCTCGCTGCAAGCCAATATAGCCTTCCTAAGGTGTGGTGCCCAGAACTGCTCACAGTGCTCCAAGTGTGGTCTAACCAGGGCTTTGTATAGCTGCAGCATAACTTCTACCCCCTTGTATTCTAGTCCTCTAGATATAAAGACCAGCATTAGCCTTTTTGATTATTTTCTGTACCTGTTCATGACATTTTAATGATCTATGTACCTAGACCCCCAAGTCTCTTTGGACCTCAAATAACAACAGAAAATACTGGAAACACTCAGCAGGTCAGGCAGCATCGAAGAGAGGAGAAACAGAGTCAACGTTTCGGGTCGAACCCTTTGTCAGAACAGGAAAAGGTTCGGGGAGAGAGATTTTTAAGCAGGGACAGGGAAGAGGGGAGGAAAGAACAAAGGGAAGGTCTGTGATAGGATGGAAGGCAGGAGTGATTGACAGACAAAAGGGATGATGGTGCAAGGCAAAAGGAGAGGTAATGGGACAAGTTAGGAAACAAATGATGGCTCTAGATGGTGTGTGAATGATGATGGCAGCAACATTAACAGCTACCGTGTGAGGAAACAAGAAATACAGGGGCCAATTTATAGTCCAGAAGGCTGTAAAGCGCCTAATCGAAAGATGAGGTGCTGTTCCTCGAGCTTACGTTGAGCTTCATTGGAACAATGCAAGAGGCCGAGGACAGAGAGATCAGAGTGGGAGTGGAGCGGAGAATTAAAGTGACAGGCGACCGGAAGCTCGGGATCACCCTTACGGACTGAACGGAGGTGTTCCTCAAAGTGGTCACCCAATCTGCATTTGGTCTCCCCAGTGTAGAGGAGACCGCATCATGAGCAGCGAATACAGTATACTAAATAGTAAGTAGTACAAGTGAATTGCTGTTTCACCTGGAAGGAGTGTTTGGGGCCCTGGATGGTGGGAAGGGAGGAGGTAAAAGGGCAGGTGTTGCATCTCCTGCGCTTGCATGGGAAGGTGCCGGGCAAAGGGGAAGGGGTGCTGGGGGTGATAGAGGAGTGGACTAGAGGGAGCGGTCGCGGCTCCTTCAGAATGCTGAAAGGGCGGGGGGGGGGGAAAGAAAGAGAGGAGAGGAAGATGTGTTTGGTGGTGGGATCACGCTGGAAGTGGCGGAAATGGCGCAGGATGATCCGTTGATATGTGATAATGACCAGATAATCTGTTACCTCTTAGTGATGTTGCTTGAGGGGTAAATATTGGCCAGGACATCAGGGATAACTTCGCTGCTCCTCTTCGAAGCTGCTGCGTGTGGCGATGTTGGTGGCCCTGTAGCCGCAGTGGGTTCATTCACAGCAAATGAATGTGTTGCAATTAAAACCAACTTAACATGCATCATATCCGTTGCTTTTATTGTCTTGTGACCCCAAATGGAGCAGAAAAGCAAATGGATACCAATAACTTTAATGTGATTCATTTTTTGAAATCGTCACAAATGGAACAAGAGGTCAAAGACTGCATGAAAGCAAAAAGGATAAGTTACCTCGACCTTCAACAACAGGCAACACCACAAGAAATCCCCTCCCTCTGTCATTCACCCCTCACTAGTAATCACCAGCCCAAAGAGACACTTGGGGTAAATTAGATAGAATGGATGAAGAATTGTCACTGAGAGGCACAGAACAAAAGAAAGCCAGAGGATGCAGAAGAGGAAACTGAAGTTCCTGACTGGAAGTCCAGGAACAGTCAGACCCTACTCTGGAGCATGCAGACAATAATCTCAGGTGTCCTGCAAGGAAGAAAAGGATGCTTGCAAAACATCACACAAAGATGGAGGCTCTGTGTTCTATCTCACAATGTGTGGCACATGGCTGCAGTCATGGCTAACTCATTTCTGTCCTCTGTGGAGCATGAGAGGGATGCTCATTGAGGCAATACACCCTGGATCAATTGGCAACTGCAGGAACAGCCGTATCCATTCCCCATAGCAGAAAGGCCTCCAAAACACTAACACGGAAGCATTTACTAAAGGCTCACAAGCTTTAGGAGACCAAACAGACATTGATGAATACTGGAACTCTCCATAGCATCATCTCAGAAAGCTTAGAGAATATCAGACATGCTTCCTCTCAGAGGTTTAAGGATCAGAGTGATTCCATTAGGTCTGCTCTCCCAGAGATTAGTGATCCTCACCTTGCATCCTGTATGATAGCAGGAGTGTGCACTGAGGAACCTGTGATTCTGCATGACAGCAACACTAGGAGAGCTCTTTGGATTGTCCCCTCAGATGACTTCACAACACAAGTGGGAGTAATTATGCAGCCATAGGCTGCTGAAGAATCAAGCCCAGAAACGCACACTGCCATGGGTCCATCCAAGATTCAGCGGCCCTGAAAGGAGGGTCACCTCTGTCCAAAACGGCTCACTATAAACATAAGCTGTTACCCACATAACACACTCCAGTCTCTGAGCTGGCACTAAGAAGTAGTATGAGAATAGGGCAAAGTAGAGACCATAAATTTTACAGCACCCTACTTTCATTCCCCTCCCCCCAAATTACATTTTGGGACTATTTATTTTAAAGACCTATTAATGAGATGTGGCTGGTCAATTTAAATATAATTCCGACATGCTTGATGAGAATTTCTCAACCGTCAGTGTTTCTGCTGACTAGTTTTCTCTGTTGAAGAGAATACACATCGCTGTCTGATATGCAGATGAAGCTTGCTGTCTGGATAGACTATATTCAGTGACTTTCATATGTACTCAGGAGGCAAGGCATTAATCATATGCAAATACATTTTGATTGCAAAGCAAGTAGAAACTGCATAACATGACTGTCAGCAGTGTCAGGAAAGAAGGCTTCCTTGCAGATGCTGAGAAGGCTGTTAAAAAGGCATACAGGATCCTTGGCTTTATAAATAGAGGCATAAGAGTATAAAAGCAAGGAAGTTATGCTAAACCTTCATAAAACACTGGTTAGGCCCTAGTTGGAGTATTGTGTTCAATTCTTGGCACCACACTTTAGGAAGGATGTCAAGGCCTTAGAAAGAGTGCAGAGGAGATTTACTAGAATGGTACCAGAGATGAGAATCTTCAGTTATGTGGAGAGACTGGAGAAACTGGGGCTGTTCTCCTTAGAGCAGAAAAGGTTAAGGGGAGATTTGACAGAGGTGTTCAAAATAGTTGAAGGGTTTTAATAGAGTAAATAAGGAAACAATGGGCCTGAATTTCCAATCGGAGGCTTCGTGCGGGTGGATGCCTCCGATCGGAAAAAATCTACAAACTTACCTGCTGGCTCCGTAGGTCCCAAGACTTCCGATCCTGGGCCTCGGCTCTACGAAATGCGCAGAGGCCCAGGCGGTTCGCAAGCGTCCCTGGGATCACATGGGCCATGGGGAACCAATCAAAGAAGGGAATCCAGCTTCACACTTTTGACAGGCCTCTACGCACAGATCTGTCAAAAGTATGAATGGAGGATCACTTAAAAACACAGTAAAACATTACATTTTTTTAAATGACATTTAAAATTAATTAAAATGACATTAAATTAAATATTTTAAACAAAATTAATTTTTTGAAAAAAATAATTAATGTTTTTTTACGGGGCTAAAAATAAACTATCCTTTTTAAAAAAAAAGTATTTTAAAATTATAAATCAGTGAAAATTTATTATTTTAAACTCTTATGCTGGTAAAAGCAGGCCTTACACATGCTTTTACCAGGCGTAAGATTTTTAAAGGTTTTCAGTGGGCGGAAGTTGTGCAGGAAAGTGGAACTCTCTGCCCGCGGATGCCCTTCTCCCGAGCAGGTGGATGATCAGTCACGAGCATGCCTAAACCTGGCACCTGCGCGGCCCCAATGGGTGCATCCATACCTTGTACCTCGGAAAATCTGGCTCACTATTTCCAGGGGCAGAAACCAGAGAACACAGATTTAACGCAAGTAGCAAAAGAATCAGAGGCGACATGAGGAAAAAATAATTTACGTAGTAAGTTGTCATGATCTGGAGTGCACTACCTGAAAGGGTGGTGAAAGCAGATTCAATAATAATTTTCAAAAGGGAATTGGATAAATACTTGAAGTGGAAAAATTGGCAGGGCTATGGGGAAAGAGCAGGGGAGTGGGACTAATTGGATAGCTCTTTCAAAGAACCGGCATAGGCACAATGGGCCGAATGGCCTTTCTGTACTGTGTCATTCTATGTGGTCTTTGACCCCTCAGAATAGGGAAATACCCGCTGAAGCTCTAAAAACATAACATCCTGCACTAGCAGCAAAAAGTGCGTTGCAGTAAAACAGAAAGAAGGAAAGCAGAACGATGGAAAACTAAAAGCAAAACAGAATCAGCAGAGTACAAGGGAACAATAGAGAGAAAGAAATGAGGGGGGTGGGGGAGGGGAGAGAAATGAAGTTAAAAAGAAGAAAAAATAAATAGCCTGGCAGGAAATAAAAGGAATCAACATTTAAAAAAAAATTGAAGTGGAGAAAGAATATTGGCCTCTCAGGGCTCAATACAAATGTTTTCCTTGATACAGCCCCCTTAGAATACAGTTAGTGTATGAAGTGTGATCTAAATATCTTATAGCACATATCTGTTTCGCCTTACAAAGGCCAACACATTCCACGCTGGTATTATAACTGACTAAGTAATGATTATAATACATTTGGAATTCCTCACTGTGTGACACTATGAACTGATTTGTTAAATTGTACAAACTCTGTGGTTGTATATCTTTTATGCCATAGGCTACTGTCATGATGTATTCCAGCTTCCAGTCAGGCCTTTTCTCCTCATTGGCTTCTGTAAGGTTCAAGTAATACTGCCAGAAATCCTGCAAGAAAAAGAATATTTTTCCATTGTATTGCCTGGTATATATTTAAGTTTCTTTTTTAATTTGAAAAGGTAGTTTAGACTAGACTGCATCTATCCGGACAGACTACTTGAACTAGGGAAAAACGAGGGGTCATGCTTATAAGTTACGCAAGCATTGGAGTAGGTTAGATGTCTGGAGGCTTTTCTTTACACAGAGGGATACCGACAATTGGAATAAGTTACCAGCTCGTGTGGCTAGTGTGGATTTGCTGCAAAAGTTCAAAAAGGAGCTGTACGAGTTTCTTGCTGTAGCATATATCACTACATACAAAAGGTAGGTGGGACATTGTTATATACTTCATGGTTACTGATCTCCTGGAACTTATTTTGATTGCCTTTCAAGAACGGAAGATTGTTAAAGATCTTATTCCATGAATTGGCCTAGATATGTTTAAAATCTGTTTTTTGCCTCTCCCAGGAGAATACCTGACTAATCTGGGAATCATGATGCTTAGTTGTGTCCTGAATTTTGAGACAGACCTAAAGGACCAGCTGGTCTTTTCCGGTCTGCATTTCGTATGTTTGTAGGTTAGATGTGCATGGAGAAGTAAAAGGAAGTGTAAACAAACTCAAGAGGAAAGAAACAGACAAGCAACACAAAGATGACAGAAACAACTAAGAGATGTCATGTCTTCTGACTTACTGGTCCTAAAAGTTCTTGGGATGCGATGTGGCAGTTCGCAGGGCCAGTGGGAGGACACCTAATTTGCACAAGGCAGATGCACACAAGCACCGATGTGAGTGCACCTTCTCGACCTCCCCCCCCGACTCCTGCCATGTCCCTCTTGGCCTCATGTGTAAGGGAGCCGAGCAGAATTTTTTTCTTTTTTAAATGCTCTTTTTCTTTGGGGGTCGTTGGCCTGGCCCCTACCAATGGGGCTCACTTTTGCCCACCTGGATGCTGATGCATTTCAAATCATTGGCCATACAGTCCTCCAAAGATATGCTGGCTCCTGAGGGAGTTACACTAGCAAGAACTCACAGCATAGAGATGCCCCTCCCCTTACTCTGTCCCACCACCCCCACATGACAATTTTCTTGTAATGGGCAGGCAGAGGTAGTGCAGTTAGGTGACCTGTTAAGTACACTAGGGACCAGAAGGTGGCAAACCTTAAGAAATATGCCAAGGCAAGGCTACTCAACAATTCCATATTCTAGGTAGATGGCCCAAGTGTTGCCTGTAATTCTGTTATACATTTATTGCTACTCATTATAAAGCACTTAGGCAATCTTAGAGCTCGTTTGATGCTCGCCATGCATGACCAAATTAGAGCAAAGCATGCATTCAAGCTACAATTTAGAACTGAAACACTTACAAGACTGACATCTTAATAGGGCTTCACATCAAAATTCCTTTAATACAACCTTGTTGCATAGTACATAATTCAAACAATAACGTTTTGGATGGGCACTTTAGGGTCATTATATGCGCTCTTGAAACTTCTAACATCTTAACACTACTTCCCTGCTTGCAAGACAAGTTAGCCTATAACAGTAATGAACAAATGTGGATGGCTAACTTTCTCTGACAGCTTTCAGAGGCTACACTAGACATTACTGGCACTGTGCGTATAGAGGGAATAGAGGGATTAATCCCAAAGACACCCCCAAGCTATGGGCTAATCTTTTTGTTACATCATCTTCTCCTACTCACTCTCACACAGGGCACACTCATACAGACCACCATGTGACACAGCATATTGCCATGTAAACATGGTTTGAATTGCTTTCTTGTAGTCAGCATTGAAACCTGTTCCATTTCTGTTTTTAAAATTGATCTAAGAGCCAGTCAGCAGTCTAAAGGCCAAGGAGGCAAGCTGCATCTCACAGCAACATGCAACACATAGGAACAGGAGTAGGCATTCAGCCGCTCGAGCCTGCTCCATCAGTCAATAAGATCATGGCTGATCTGCAACCTAACTCCATATACCCACCTTTGACCCATATCCCATAATACCTTTGGTTAACAGAAAGCTATCAATCTCAGATTTAAAATTAACAATTGATCTAGCATCAATTGCCATTTGCGGAAGAGAGTTCCAAACTTCTACCATCCTTTGTGTTTCCTAATTTCACTTCTGAAAGGTCTGGCTCTAATTTTTAGACTATGCCACCTAGTCCTAGAATTCCCAAACAGCAGAAATAGTTTCTTTCCATCTACCCTATCTGTTCCTCTTAATATCTTGAAAACTTCAATCAGAGCAACCCTTAACCTTCTAAATTCTAGGGAATACAACCCTAATTTGTGTAATCTCTCCTCGTAACTTAACCCTTGAAGTCCGAGTACCATTCTGTTATAAGTGCCAGTACAGCTATATCCATCCAAGAGAATTTAGATTGTGAGGTTGAGAAGGTAGCACAGGGTGAATCTTAGTGCATGCACGAGGAGGAGCAAATGTAGTGTGGAAACTTGCTGGGTGGAGAGGCCAGCTAAGCTTCATTTTCCTCAGCTTCAGAGCCTCACAGGACCTTCTTACAAAACAGAATCGTTGTCTGATCTGGAATACAGGAAGCTCTCGATTTACCGGCACCCAAACAACCGGAAATCTCGGTTAACCGGCAAAATTCAGGAGTAGGTTCAGTTAAGTTTTTCTTCATATTAGTGGCCGTTTCTTGATTCTTGGCTGTGTAATCGGGGGTTCCTACACTTGTTGCTAAGCAACAGGGACGCTTGGTCTGTGGCCGGGCTTCTTGCACCTGTTGCTAAGCAACAGGGAAGCCTGGATTTGTTGCTGTGCACTGAGCTCTCGTACCTTTTAACTATAACTCTCTGTAATCCGGACTTTTTGATAAACCGGCACCACGCCGGTCCCGTCGGTGCCGGATAAAAAAAAAGAGTTTCCTGTAAATGGAGTCTGTATAAAGCATCCTTGAGTGTGTGGCTACGAGTCTGCATCCACCTGAGCAGGCAGATAGGACTTTGCTGTAATATTCTATCCAAAAGCTGGCAACTTTAGCAATACAGTACTTTTGTATCAGCCTAGATTACGTAGTCAAATCCATATTGGGGTTTGAATCCGCAACCTACTGGTTCAGAGGTGAAAGTGCTATGGAGTGTGCCAAGCTGACACTCTAGGACTGAATAGTACCAATAAAGTTTCTGTTCAATAATATTTAGTACAGCTTCTGTAAACCTGTACAAACATCTTAGTCTATAACCTTGGCAATTGAGCAGCAAAAAATATTTTGCTGAAAAAAAAGGAAGACATTTTTAAACAAAAAAAGACCAAGAGGGCAATTAGGCTTTTAAACAGAAAACTGCAAAAGCTTTAGGCAAGTTCAAACTTAGAAATTCTGCAGGAAATTAGAAGACATAATGGCCTGGAATTTGCAGTCGGGATGACGGCAAACTGGCAGTGTTTGCTGTCATTCCGCTTTTGAAACTGACCGCAGCTTCGGGATTTGGCACATGCGGAAATCCTGAAGTTGCGGTCTGTCATTCACAGCTCCGAAACAGGCTGCGCTGTGCAACCAAAGGGATTAGGTCTAACTGAGGTTTTAACAGCGTATTGACTACGGAACAAAGGTTGAGGGCCTGAAAAGCTTACTTTAAATTTGTGCAGTGTGAAATTTGCCCATTTTAATAAAAATTAAAATTAAGAAACTTTTTAAAAGACATTGGCCCAGAAATTCGGGTCGGGGGCTTCCCGTGGGTGTAAGCCCCCGACCTGCACTTACCTAGCACGCCGGCCGTTGAGCTGTGGACCCACGTGGAATTCCGATCCTGGGCCTGCTCCAGCTGCCGGCACGCAGTGCTTGTGAATCCCAGGGGCGCAGTTTGTACGATGCGTCCCCTGGGATCACGTGGGCCATGGGGAACCAATCGGAGCAGGGAATGCTCCATTCATAAGTTTGACAGGAAGAGCTGTCAAAACTTATAAATACTACGGCCCCAAAACATCACTAAATCTTCAAATACATTTTTTTTAATCACATTTTTTAAATAAACTATAAATTACATGAAATAACTATTTTAAACAAGAATTTAAATTTTTGAAAAAAATAAATTTTCTAATGGAGCTAAAAATAAACTTATCTTTCTTTAAGTATTTAAAAATAATAAACCTGTGGAAAAATTGTTTTAATTTTAATTAATTCACCACTTACCTTGTAAAAAGCAAGCCTTACAACTGCTTTTTATATGTGTAACTTCTGCAGACTTACCCTCCCGGGAAAACCTGCAAAAAAAACCTAAGTTCGATGCACACGCGCAGCCTCTCCCGCGCACACATTCGAACTCTGAACCCCTTCTTTCAGGGGAACAGAAGTGCCGGTTTCCCGCGCATGCGCAGTGCATGCAGGTAACCGGCACTTCCATTGGGCCTACGGGCGAGTACCCCGTGCGTACTCACCCGTGGAGACCCGAAGTTCTGGGCCATTTTCATTTTTTTTTTTAAAGTTTGTT
This sequence comes from Somniosus microcephalus, assembly GCF_052327205.1. Classification (NCBI taxonomy): domain Eukaryota; kingdom Metazoa; phylum Chordata; class Chondrichthyes; order Squaliformes; family Somniosidae; genus Somniosus; species Somniosus microcephalus. The sequence goes on from NC_140995.1 coordinate 135,392,826, forward strand.
CATCTTTATTTCAGGTTTGCCTTTTCCCCAAATTTTGTTTTGTTCTAACATTTTTAAAAAAGTTAGAATTTTAAGAGCTTACTCACTTCCTTGTTCACTGTTGGTGCGAGTTCTGCATTTTGATTGGCTGCTCAGACAGCTTGTTGATGTCACAACAGTTCGCACAAGGGGATCCCCACTATACTTTGTTGATTTGAATTGAATGTCGGAAAACCCAAAGTTTTCAGCACAGGGATCGCATGATTCTTGTGCGAAGCTTATTTCGGGGCCAGCGGCAAACGCCTTTGCTACACCACTGACCGCAAATTCCGGGCCATTGTTTAAGTCATGTAAGATGGCCCACTGATATGGGGATGTATGGCATAGTCTTTATTTTGTATCATTACATGAAGATATGTTGTACTCATTGAACTAAGTGAAATTGATTATACCTTTTGCACGGTTATGTTCACTCAGGTGAAATAAAGCAGCTAAATGAATTGTGGCAAACCTCACTTCAAGTATTTACTTGGTCTGCCTCCAGTGAGATTGAAGAAGCATTTGTACAAGAAACATGACTACACAGCCAGAACGCAAGGGGTTGCTTTTGCTACATCCCTTGATTATGCCATCAACCAAACAGACATGGTGCAGTGTGAGTCAACTACCATAAAAGGAAGATGCTCAGGTCACTTACTGGATCAACTGATGCCACTGAACCAGAGAAGGTTATCTATAGCAGACTCAAAATTGCAACAGTGCCTCGATAAGTAGCTGTAACCTTTTGGCATATATTCAATCATGGAACTAATATAGTTATGGGAAAAAGGGAGGAGGTTGCAAATACTTCTGATTTCAGAAAAGGGGCCTCAATATATAAAAAGTAGAATCCAACAGCATCATACACTAGTCCATAATGGAGCTGATTGATTGATTCACTATGACCTGTGAAGACACTTGTTCTTTAAGTGTAGAGCAATCACGTAGAGCAATCACATCTAGCTACCATGCTTAACCACCAGGGGTCGAGTTTCCGCTTGTTATATCAGCGCAATCCGGCTGGAATCGACCAAACCAGTGCATACGTTCTGAGAATTTTAAATGTGAGTGAGTTACAGCCAAAACCATTTACGCTCGTGTTTTCTGCGATCTCTTACACTGGTTCAAGATTCAGGCCCCACACAGAAAACTGGCCACGCCCCCAGGTCAAAAGTGTGAGATTCCGCCAACTACGCTGGTTCAGGAAGGCTCTTCAAATTGCGCTCATTTTCTTAGGCACACAGGCATGTCTTAAAAAAAAATTCATATCAAAAAATATTTAATTTACCAAGAAACTGACTAGTGTGGACCGATACAAACTATGCTGAACCATTTAATCGTTGTATGTGCCATTTTCAGAGATTTTAAATCAGGTTACTCACAGGTGGAGGGCTGGAGACCCCCCCTTATTAATAATGCTTATTTTTGCTGATTAAACCCATTTTCAGCTGTATTAATAACACTGCACCAGGTTACCACTCTTAAATACATCAAGGAATACTTTAATGGAAAGAGAAAAAAGAAACAATTACGTTCTATTACGCTGCCCAATTGCGCTGGTTCATGGAAAATTTTACATTTGTATTTATGCAAATTAATTTTAGCAGAAACTTGAAGCCTAATCTAACTAGCGCAATTTCAACTGCATTTTAGGCACAATTTCCTGATTGTGCCCAAAGCGGAAACCCTACCCCTCTGATGTCCAAGTTATTGTATGCAACAGACACTTACCAGCAAGCTGTAGTCATTTGTGTCATACTTGTACAAGCGTAATCCTGGGTTATTGGTTAACTGATCCAAAAATCCTTTTTGTGGAGTTACAGCTGGTCCCACAAATAAAGAGTTGATAGGATTCCCTGGTGGAGGAGAACAAAGATCAGGGAATAAAATAATTTAATCATTCAAAAAAATTGTGATAACCAGGGAAAGGGTAGGGCCCATTAGGGACCAAAGTGGCAATCTGTGTGTAGAGCCAGAGGATGTAGGCGGGGTTTTAAATGAATTTTTTGCATCTGTGTTCACTATGGAGAAAGACGATGCAGACATAGAAATCGGGCAAGGGGACTGTGACATACTTGAACATATTAGCATCGAGAGGGAGGAGGTGCTAGCGGTTTTAGCGGGCCAAAAAGTGGATAAATCCCCAGGCCCGGACGAGATGTATCCCAGGCTGCTGTGGGAGGCAAGGGAGGAGATTGCAGGGGCTCTGACACTAATTTTCAGAACCTCTCTGGCCACAGGGGATGTACCAGAGGACTGGAGAACAGCTAACGTAGTACCATTATTCAAGAAGGGTAGCAGGGATAAACCAGGGAATTACAGGCCAGTGAGTCTAACATCTGTGGTGGGGAAATTATTGGAAAAGATTCTGAGGGACAAAATTAATCTCCACTTGGAGAGGCAAGGATTAATCGGGGATAGTCAGCATGGCTTTGTCAAGGGTAAATCATGTCTAACAAATCTGATCGAATTTTTCGAGGGGGTGACTAGTGGGGTGGATGAGGGAAATGCTGTGGATGTGGTTTACATGGACTTCAGTAAAGCTTTTGACAAAGTCCCGCATAGGAGACTGGTCAAGAAGGTAAGAGCCCATGGGATCCAGGGTGCCTTGGCGCGTTGGATCCTAAACTGGCTGAGTGGCAGGAGGCAGAGGGTGATGGTCGAAGGTTGCTTTTGTGACTGGAAGCCTGTGTCCAGTGGGGTACCTCAGGGATCGGTGCTGGGTCCCTTATTGTTTGTGATCTACATAAATGATTTGGATGAAAATGTAAAAGGTATGATCAGTAAGTTCGCAGATGACACGAAAATTGGTGGGGTGGTAAATTGCGAGGAGGAAAGCCTCCGGCTACAGGACGATATAAACGGGTTGGTCAGATGGGCGGAAAAGTGGCAAATGGAATTTAACCCTGAAAAGTGCGAGGTGGTGCATTTTGGACGGACAAATAAGGCAAGGGAATACACAATGAGTGGTAGGACCCTAGGAAGTACAGAGGGTCAGAGGGACCTTGGTGTACATGTACATAGATCCCTGAAGGCAGCGGAGCAGGTAGATAAGGTGGTTAAAAAGGCATATGGGATACTTGCCTTCATTAGCCGAGGCATAGAATATAAGAGCAGGGAGGTTATGATGGAGCTGTACAAAACGCTGGTGAGGCCACAGCTGGAGTACTGTGTGCAGTTCTGGTCGCCTCACTATAGGAAGGATGTGATTGCTTTGGAGAGGGTGCAGAGAAGATTCACCAGGATGTTACCTGGGATGGAGCGCCTCAGCTATGAAGAGAGGCTGGACAGGCTGGAGTTGTTTTCCTTGGAGCAGAGAAGGCTGAGGGGGGACCTGATTGAGGTGTACAAAATAATGAGGGGCATAGATAGGGTAGATAAAGAGGAACTTTTCCCCTTAGTGGGGGGGTCAATAACAAGGGGGCATAGATTCAGGGTAAGGGGCAGGAGATTTAGAGGGGATTTGAGGAGGAACTTTTTCACCCAGAGGGTGGTTGGAATGTGGAACTCAATGCCTGAAAGGGTGGTGGAGGCAGGAACCCTCACAACATTCAAGAAGCATTTGGATGAGCACTTGAAATGCCATTGCATACAAGGCTATGGACCAAATGCTGGAAAATGGGATTAGACTGGACAGGGATGGATGGGCGGCGCAGACACGATGGGCCGAAGGGCCTCTTTCTGTGCTGTAAAACTCTATGACTCTATGACTCTACAGTAACACATACTTCTAAAATATATTCCATAGGTAATTTATCATTAGCATTTAAAAAAAAATCTAAATCAATGCATGTTTAATCTAATAAAAATAGATTACAATACAAGAGAGAAAATCACAACATTCATAACCCGGAACATTTACAACTATTAATTAAATCAACATTCTTAACCTATCTCTTCTGTTGTCAACACATGTGTCAGTATCATTAACAGTTTGGCTCAGAGGTAGAACTCTTACCATAGAATCAAAGTTGTGAGCTTTAGCCCCAGCACAGGATCTAAACATATAACCTAGGCTGACATGTCAGTGCAGTACTGAGAGAAACCTGCATTGTTGGAAGTGCCATCTTTCGGCTGAGATGTTAAAACAAGACCCCATCTGCCTATTCAGGTGGACATCATTTTAGAAGAGGTCAGGGTGTTTTCCCAGTATACTACATCCATCCCACAACTAACACCTCCAAAACAGATAAACCGGTAATTCATCTGATAACTGTTTGTGGGACCTTGCTGTGAACAAACTGGCTGCTGTATTGGTCTACAAAAATAACAGTGACTACACTATATATGTAATTTATTGGCTGTGAAGTGCTTTGGGACATCGGAGGACATGAAAGATGCTATATTAATGCAAGTTTGTCTTTCAAGTGAAATTTCCATATCTTCTCCATTGCTAGAACTGCCTCGAAGAAGCTTCTTCTTTTCTGCTAAACACTTCTTTTCACCTCAACAGCTCAATTATCTGTGATGCCCTACACCTTCCAACACATGAATACTACACCCAGACAACAAACAAAAAAAGGTTATTCATCTAACTGGTGATTCCTCTTTCACCTCAAGTCACCAATCTCTTTTCCCCCATCTCAACTTCTGTCGTCACGATTATATCTATGCCAATAAAGCAGGGTTTTTCTAAACTTTCTGTTTGCGTTCCTCTCAAGCTACAAATATACCACTTTATATGCTCTTCCTAACATCCTCAGTGTTTTGAAATCAAGACTCGGGGTAATCTTTAACAGTGACTCATTCTTTCCCAGAATTTCAAAACTGAAACATGTTACTTCTCTTAGCATTTCCTTCCACTAGGAATCTACACACTTTTACTGTCCTGAAGAGAAGCTACTCTCACTTCTGGCATTCAGCGCTTGTGCCCATGTCTAGATCAAGGCTATGCTGCTGTTTGGAGCTGCTTGATGACACTATTAACTTTGCAACTGGTATTAACTATCTATCTACAGTGGATAAGAAAAATGCTACGGGGCAGATTTTTCTGTTCCTGCACCTGGGTATATTGGATCCTATAGACAGATGTGCATAACAGAAGAAATAGGAGGAGTAGGCCATTCGGCCCTTCGAGCCTGCTTCAATAAGATCATGGCTGATCTTCTACCTCATCGCCACCTTCCCGCACTTTCCCCATATCCCTTGATTCCCTTAACATCCAAAAATCTATCGATCTCTGTTTTGAATATACTCAACGACTGAGCCTCCCCAGCCCTCTGGGGAAGAGAATTCCAAAGATTCACCACACTCTGAATAAAGAAATTTCTCGTCATCTCAGTCCTAAATGGCCGACCCCTTATTCTGAGACTGTGACCCCTGGTTCTAGACTCCCCAGCCAGGGGAAACATCCTCCCTGCATCTACCCTGTCAAGCCCTGTAAGAATTTTGTATGTTTCAATAAGATCACCTCTCATTCTTCTAAACTCCAGAGAATATATGCCTAGCCTGCTCAATCTCTCCTCATAGGACAATCCCCCATCCCAGGAATGTAACTGGTAAAATAGATAAGGGAGAACCAGTGGATGTGGTGTATTTGGACTTTCAGAAGGCTTTCGATAAGGTCCCACATAAGAGATTAGCATGTAAAGTTAAGGCACATGGGATTGGGGGCAAGGTATTGACTTGGATAGAGAACTGGTTGGCAAACAGAAAGCAAAGAGTTGGAATAAACGGCTCGTTTTCAGAGTGGCAGGCAGTGACTAGTGGGGTACCGCAGGGATCGGTCCTTGGACCCCAGCTATTCACAATATATATTAATGATCTGGACGAGGGAACTAGATGTAATATCTCCAAGTTTGCAGACGACACAAAGCTGGGTGAGCGTGTGTGCTGTGAGGAGGATGCTGAGAAACTCCAGTATGATTTGGACAGGTTGGGTGATTGGGCAGAAGCATGGCAGATGCAATATAACGTGGATAAATGTGAGGTTATCCACTTTGGTGTCAAAAACAAGGCGGCAGATTATCTGAATGGCAATAGATTGGGAGAAGGGGAAGTGCAACGAGGCCTGGGTGTCCTTGTGCACCAGTTGCTGAAGGTAAGCATGCAGGTGCAGTAGGCGGTTAAGAAAGCAAATGGTATGTTGGCCTTCGCAGCGAGAGGGTTTGAGTACAGGAACAAGGATGTCTTGCTGCAGTTTTACAGGGCCTTGGTGAGACCACATCTTGAGTATTGTGTGCAGTTTTGGTCGCCTTATCTGAGGAAGGATGTTCTTGCCATGGAAGGAGTGCAGCGAAGATTCACCAGGCTGATACCTGGGAAGGCAGGAATGACGTATGAGGAGAGATTGGGTCGATTGGGCTTGTACTCGCTGGAGTTTAGCAGAATGAGAAGGGATCTCATTGAAACTTATAAAATTCTAACAGGACTAGACAGACTAGATGCAGGAAGGATGTTCCCGATGGTCGGGGAGTCCAGAACCAGGGGTCACAGTCTAAGGATAAGGAGTAAGCCATTTAGGACAGAGATAAGGAGGAATTTCTTCACCCAGAAAGTGGTGAACCTGTGGAATTCTCTACCACAGAAGGCAGTAGAGGCCAATTCATTAAATATATTCAAGAAGGAGTTGGATATATTTCTTAAGGCTAAAGGGATCAAGGGATATGGGGAGAAAGCAGGGACAGGGTACTGAATTTGGATGATCAGCCATGATCGCATTGAATGGCGGAGCAGGCTCGAGGGGCCAAATGGCCTACTCCTGCTCCTATCTTCTATGTTTCTATGAATCAGTCTGGTGAACCTTCGTTGCACTCCCTCTATGGCAAGTATATCCTTCCTTAGGTAAGGAGACCAAAACTGCTCACAATACTCCAGGTGTGGTCTCACCAGGGCCCTATATAATTGCAGTAAGACGTCTTTACTCTTATACTCAAATCGTCTTCTAATAAAGGCCAACATACCATTTGCTTTCTTAATTGCTTGCTAGACCTGCATGATAACTTTCAGTGATTCGTGTACAAGGACACCCAGGTCCCTCTGAACACCAACACTTCCCAATCTCTCACCATTTAAAAAATACTCTGCTTTTCTATTTTTCCTACCTAAGTGGATAGCTCCACATTATATTCCATTTGCCATGTTGTTGCCCACTCACTTAGCCTGTCTATATCCCCTTGAAGCCTCTTTGCATCCTCCTCACAACTTACAGTCCCACCTAGCTTTGTATCATCAGCAAACTTGGATATATTATATTTGGTCCCCTCATCGAAATCATTGATATAGATTATGAATAGCTGAGGCCCAAGCACTGATCCTTGTGGTACCCCACTAGTTACAGCCTGCCAACCTGAAAATGACCCGTTTATTCCTACTCTCTATTTTCTGTCTGTTAACCAATACTCAATCCATGCTAGTATATTATCCCCAATCACATGAGCCCTAATTTTGTTTAATAACCTCTTGCGTGACACCTTATCGAATGCCTTCTGAAAATCCAAATATACCACATCCACTGGTTCCCCTTTATCTATTCTGCTAGTTACAATTGCAAAAAAACTCTAACAGATTCGTCAAACATGATTTCCCTTTTATAAATCTGTGTTAACCCTGCCCAATCCTATTATTATTTTCTAAATGCCCTGTTATCACATTCTTAATAATAGGTTCTAGCATTTGCCCTTCTGCTGATGTCAGGCTAACTGGTCTGTAGTTCCCCGTTTTCTCTCTCCCTCCTTTCTTAAATAGTGGGGTTACATTTGTACCTTCCAATCTGCGGGAACCGTTCTAGAATCAGTGGAATTTTGGAAGATGACAACCAATCCATTCCACTATCTCTATAGCCAACTCTTTCAAAACCCTAGGATGTAGGGCATCAGGTCCAGGGGATTTATCGGCTTTCAGTCCCATTAATTTCTCCAGTACTATTTTTTTTACTAATACTAATTTCTTTCAGTTCCTCATTCTCGCTAGACCCTTGGTTCTCCACTATTTCTGGGAAGTTCTTGCGACTTCTTCCGTGAAGACAGATACAAAGGGGGAGATTTTGCCAGCCCTGGGGAGGCAGGAATGCCAGGAAAATGGCAGAATTTGGGGGCGGGTGCCCAACCTGCCCCCAACCCGCCTCCATGCCATCTTGCCAGGAGGCGAGTAGCCATCCCATGCTGGGTCTCATCTCCTTGGAGGCGGGGAGGGATTAAAGCCTATTAATTGCCTGTTGACAGGTAGTTAACAGGCAGAAAATAGGATTATCCCCTTTTTGCCCTCACAAGTATTGCTTCCCGAAGGCTCCGAAACCCGCCAGTTCAACGAGGCGAGTAGTGGGTCTGTGGGGATGCAAAAGTGTGCTGTGAAGGTAAGTGATGGGTGCAAGAATGGAGAGGTGAGTATCGGAAGTAAGTGCAAAGTGTTATAAAAGTGTACTTACCTTTGTTTCTTCCTGCAGGCTTCAGTCGGTGTGTATGCATTCTCAGATGCAACAACCATCTCATTTCTGTAAAAGAAAGAAGTTTGATGAGGTCTTGAATTCAAGACCTCATCAAACTACAGAGAATGTCACTGTTTGACAGCTCTGTGACAATTCAGCTGTCAAAAAATTTTGACAGATCAAAAGTATTACGTTGACGTTCTCTACAACCGGCTTTCCTTTAATTGGCCTGCTAAGCCCACTGGGCGGGCTTAACAAGGTCAATCAAAGGAAAATAGCGTGTGTTGGCCAGAAGTTGTTGGAGGCTGGACTGAAACCCGACAAGTGGGAGTCCCGCCTCCAAAAGCTTCCCTTTGGCAAAATCACCCCCAAAGCATTTGTTTAATTTCTCTGCCATTTCCTTATTCCCCATTATAATTTCTCCTGTCTTAGCCTGTAAGGGACCCACATTTACTTTCACTAATATTTTCCTTTTTACATACCTATAGAAGATTTTACAGTCTGTTTTTATGTCTCTTGCTAGTTTACTCTCATATCCTATTTTCCCTTTCTTTATCAATTGCTTGGTCCTCCTTTGCTGAATTCTAAAATTCTCCCAATCCTCAAGCTTACTACTCTTTTTGGCAACATTATAAGCCTCTTCCTTTGATCTAATACTATCTTTAACTTCTCGATAGCCATGATTGGACCACTTTTCCGGTGAGGGTTTTGTGCCTTAAAGGAATGTTTATTTGTTATAAATTATACATTCATTAAGAACATAAGAAGTAGGAGCAGGAGTAGGCCATACGGCCCCTCGGCCTGCTCCGCCATTCAATAGGATCATGGCTGATCCGAATCTAGACTCACGTCCACTTCCCTGCCCTCTCCCCGTAACCCCTAATTCCCTTATCTGCTAGGAAACTGTCTATCTCCATTTTAAATTTATTTAATGTTGCAGCTTCCGCAGCTCTCTGGGGTAGCAAATTCCATAGATTTACTACCCTCTGAGTGAAGAAGTTTCGCCTCATCTCGGTTTTGAAAGGGCAGCCCCTTTGATGCGCCATCAATTACTCAAAAGACTGAGGTTAAGCGAGTAGCAATCAGGCTTTTATTAACTAGAGAATGAAGGTCTTGCCTCGAGTGGTCGACCCGTCCAGAATACCAAGGGACTGAGAGGCAGTCACTTATATACCTGGAATAGTGGGAGGAGTCAGCCGAGGCATGTACAGACCTGTACCTAGTGGAGTACACACACATGCAGGCAGGTATAACAGTGGTTTACCACATTCACCCCTTGTTTAAAATGAGTCCGGCGGGGTGAAGTGTATTTAGAAGTTCGTGTATTGGAGTCTCTCCGGAGGTCTTGTCTGTCGCTGTGATCGACGTGGCGACGGCAGGGGGGGTGGAGCTTCTGGCATCGCATCCCATGTAGGCTGGTGCACTGGAGTGTAGTCCTCGTGGGTGACGGGCCCAGGCGTGCCGGCTGCTGGGGTTGGATATCGGGTCATGGGGGGGGGGTGGTAATGGGTAGTGGGTTTCTGCGGCCCCCGAGGGTGCGAGGTCTCGTATGGAGACTGTGTCCTCCCGCCCGTCCGGGTACGCAATGTAAGCGTACTGGGGGTTGGCGTGGAGGAGGTCGACCCACTCGACCAGGGGGTCCATTTTATGGGTCCTCATGTGTCTTCTCAGTAGTACCGGCCCTGGGGACGTCAGCCATGGTGGTAACGATGTCCCCGATGTGGACTTCCTTGGGAAGACAAACATTTTCTCGGGAGGGGTGGCATTGGTGGCAGTGCAGAGCAGTGACCGAATCGAGTGGAGCGCATCGGGGAGCACCTCCTGCCAGCGGGAGGTCGGAAGGCCCCTAGACTTTAAGGCTAGTAGGGCGGCCTTCCAAACTGTCGCATTCTCTCTTTCTACCTGTCCGTTCCCCCGGGGGTTGTAACTGGTGGTCCTGCTTGTGGCTATACCCCTAGCGAGCAGGTACTGGCGGAGTTCGTCACTCATAAACGATGAGCCCCGGTCGCTATGGATATAGCTGGGGAAACCGAACAGGGTGAAGAGGTTGTTCAGACATTTAATGACCGTGGCACTGGTCATGTTCGGGCAGGGGATAGCGAACGGGAAACGGGAGTACTCGTCAATGATGTTGAGGAAGTACACATTGCAGTCAGGGGAGGGGAGAGGCCCTTTAAAATCGACGCTCAGGCGTTCGAAAGGGCGAGTGGCTTTTATCAGGTGGGCTCTGTCTGGTCTATAAAAGTGCGGTTTGCACTCAGCGCAGACTTGGCAGTTCCTGGTCATGGTCCTGACCTCCTCGATGGAGTAAGGCAGGTTGCGGGCCTTGATGAAGTGGAAGAACCTGGTGACCCCCGGGTGGCAGAGGTCATTGTGGAGGGCCCTCAGCCTATCGATCTGCGCGCTGGCGCAGGTGCCACGCGATAGAGCATCCGGGGGTTCATTGAGCTTCCCGGGCCGGTACAAGATCTCGTAATTGTAGGTGGAAAGTTCGATTCTCCACCTCAAGATCTTGTCATTTTTGATTTTGCCCCTCTGCTTGTTGTTGAACATAAAAGCAACTGAACGCTGGTCAGTGAGCAGGGTAAATCGTTTTCCGGCCAGGTAGTGCCTCCAATGGCGCACAGCCTCCACAATGGCCTGGGCCTCCTTCTCGACCGCGGAGTGTCTGGTCTCCGGGCCCTGGAGGGTTCGTGAGAAGAAGGCCACAGGTCTCCCCGCCTGATTAAGGGTGACGGCCAGAGCGAAGTCGGACGCATCGCTTTCCACCTGGAAGGGGATGGATTCGTCCACTGCGTGCATGGTGGCTTTGGCAATGTCCTCCTTGATACGGTGGAAGGCCAAGCGGGCCTCTGCCATCAGGGGAAAAGAGGTGGACTTGATCAGCGGACGGGCTTTGTCTGCATAGTAGGGGATCCACTGGGCGTAGTAGGAAAAAAATCCTAGGCACCTCTTCAGAGCTTTTAGGCAGTGGGGCAGTGGGAGTTCCATAAGGGGACGCATCCGGTCCGGGTCGGGACCGATGACCCCGTGTTCCACAACACAGCCAAGGATAGCGAGGCGGTCTGTGCGGAATATGCACTTCTCCTTGTTATATGTCAGGTTCAGGAGTTGGGCGGTGCGGAGGAATTTCTCGAGGTTTGCGTCATGGTCCTGCAAGTCATGGCCGCAGATGGTCACATTGTCCAGGTAAGGGAAAGTGGCCTGCAGCGCGTTTTGATCGACCATCCGGTCCATCTCCCTTTGGAAGACGGAGACCCCGTTGGTAACGCCGAAGGGAACCCTAAGGAAGTGATAGAGGCGGCCGTTTGCCTCAAAGGCCGTATACTGGCGGTCTTCAGGGCAGATGGGGAGCTGGTGATGCACTGATTTCAGGTCAATGGTCGAAAAGACGCGGTACTGCGCGATCTGGTTGACCATGTCAGCTATGCGGGGGAGTGGGTAGGCGTCCAGCAGGGTGTAGCGGTTAATTGTTTGGCTGTAGTCGATGACCAGGCGTTGTTTCTCGCCGGTCTTAACGACCACAACCTGGGCTCGCCAGGGGCTGGAGCTGCCCTCGATAATCCCCTCCTTCAGGAGCCGCTCCACTTCGGTTTTGATGAAAACCCTGTCCCCGGCACTGTATCGCCTGCTCTTTGTGGCGATGGGCTTACAGTCGGGGGTGAGGTTAGCAAATAGTGGGGGTGGGGGCGGGGGGGGACTCTGAGTGTGGAGAGGTTGCATCTGGTGCGCGGCGGGCAATTTGGAAGCTGCTGGCTGCGGACTGAGAGTGGGGGGAGGGGGCCACCGTACGCCATCGTAACAGGTGGCACTGGAAATCCAACCCCAGTAGAACGGCAGCGCACAGTTGGGGCAGGACCAGGAGTTTAAAATTATTGAACACAGTCCCGTCTACTACTAGTGTCACCACGCAGTAGCCGCCAATGTCTGCTGACTGGGACTCGGAGGCCATAGAAATCCGCTGGTGCGCAGGCAGGACTGGGAGAGAGCAACGCCGCACCGTGTCGGGGTGGATGAAGCTCTCTGTGCTCCCGGAGTCGAAAAGGCAGTTTATTGCATGGCCGTTTACCTTAACGTCCATTTTGGACCGAGCTAGTTGGTGCGGTCTCGTTTGGTCCAGCGTAACAGAGGCCAGCGTAGGGGTCGGCGTGTCGCTGCGGGTATCAGATGGGGGGGATTTGGCGGCCTGCTGCGTCCCGGCTGGTGTCCAAGATGGCGGCGTCCATGATCCCCATGTGGCTGGAGTCGTCCAAGATGGCTGCTGTTGCGGTGGTTCGCACATGGCTGGGGAGGCCCAAGATGGCGGCCCGCACGGCCCACACGCGGCGCTGTTGGGGGCCCAAGATGGCGGCTCGCACGGCCCACACGCGGCGCTGCTGGCGTTCGGGGTTGCCTTCGCCCTGCAGACGCTGGCGTAGTGTCCCTTTTTCCCGCAGCCCGAGCAGGTCGCATTCTTCGCCGGGCAGCGCGCTCTGGGGTGTTTGGCCTGGCCACAGAAGTAACATTTCTGGCCTTGGGATACTGCTGTCTGGCCTTGGGACACTGTTGCGGTAGTTGGGCCGTTGTTGGGATGTGGCTGGGGTGGTACGGTGCTATGGGGCTGTCCTACCGTGTCCCAGGTTGTCGTTCCCCGCGGCGTCCACGGTGCAGAGGAGTAGGCATCCATGCCCCGGTAGGCTGCGTCCAGCGTTAGTGCGATTTCGGAGGCTTTGTTGAGGGTGAGGTCGCTCTGCTCCAGCAGTCGCTGTCGGGTGTAGTTGGACCTGTGGCCCGCTACGAAGGCGTCCCGGATCAGTTCCTCCGTGTACTTAGCGGGCGTTACCGCCTTACACCCACAGGCCCGGCCAAGCACGGACAGTGCTTGGAGGTATTCCTCAGTCGATTCCCCAGGTTGTTGCTTGCGACTCCCCAGGAGGTGCCTGGCGTACACTTCGTTCACAGGGCGCGCGTACTGGGTCTTGAGGAGCTGGAGGGCGGCTGTGTACGAGGTCGCGTCCCGGATGACTGAGTACACTCGGTGGTTCACCTTGGAGATCAGGACAGACAGTTTGTCCGCATCCGTTACGACCGCAGTGGAGGCAGTCAGGAATGTCTCGAAGCACATGAGCCAGTGAGCAAACTTGGTGGAAGCGTCCGCTTCCCGACTGTCCAGGTCCAGGCATGCTGGTGTGAGGATCTTCTCCATTATAAAAAATCTAGTTAATAAAATTGATGCGCCATCAATTACTCAAAAGACTGAGGTTAAGCGAGTAACAATCAGGCTTTTATTAACTAGAGAATGAAGGTCTTGCCTCGAGTGGTCGACCCATCCAGAATACCAAGGGACTGAGAGGCAGTCACTTATATACCTGGAATAGTGGCAGGAGTCAGCCGAGGCATGTACAGACCTGTACCTAGTGGAGTACACACACACATGCAGGCAGGTATAACAGTGGTTTACCACACCCTTATTCTTAGATTATGCCCCCTAGTTCTAGTCTCACCCATCAGTGGAAACATCCTCACCGCATCCACCCGATCAAGCCCCCTCACAATCTTATATGTTTCGATAAGATCACCTCTCATTCTTCTGAACTCCAATGAGTAGAGTCCCAACCTACTCAACCTTTCCTCATACGTCAACCCCCTCATCTCCGGAATCAACCAAGTGAACCTTCTCTGAACCGCCTCGAGTGCAAGTATATCTTTTCTTAAATATGGAAACCAAAACTGCACGCAGTATTCCAGGTGTGGCCTCACCAATACCCTGTATAACTGCAGCAAGACTTCCCTGTTTTTATACTCCATCCCCCTTGCAATAAAAGCCAAGATTCCATTGGCCTTCCTGATCACCTGCTGCACCTGCATACTAACTTTTTGTGTTTCATGCACCAGGACGACCCAGATCCCTTTGTACTGTAGCACTTTGCAGTTTCTCTCCATTTAGATAATAACTTGTTCTTTGATTTTTTCTGCCAAAGTGCATAACCTCACACTTTCCAACATTATATTGCATCTGCCAAATCTCTGCCCACTCACTTAGCCTGTCTATGTCCTTTTGCAGGTTTTTTATGTCCTCCTCACTCACTGCTTTCCCTCCCATCTTTGTATCGTCGGCAAACTTGGATATGTTGCACTCGGTCCCTTCCTCCAAATCGTTAATATAGATTGTAAAGAGTTGGGGTCCCAGCACTGATCCCTGTGGGACACCACTAGTTACTGATTGCCAGCCCGAGAATGAACCATTTATCCCAACTCTTTGTTTTCTGTTAGATAGCCAATCTTCCACCCATCCCGTGATTTCTTATCTTGATCAGTAATCTTTTGTGTGGAACCTTGTCAAATGCCTTTTGGAAGTCCAAATACACTACATCCACTGGTTCCCCTTTATCCACCCTGTATGTTACATCCTCAAAGAATTCGAGCAAATTTGTCAAACATGACTTCCCCTTCATAAAACCATGCTGACTCTGTCCTATTAAATTATGTTTATCCAAATGCTCTGTTACTGTTTCCTTAATAATGGACTCCAACATTTTGCCAACCACAGATGTTAGGCTAACTAGTCTATAGTTTCCAGCTTTTTGTCTACTTCCCTTCTTCAATAAGGGTGTTACATTAGCAGTTTTCCAATCTGCCGGGACCTTTCCTGAGTCCAGGGAGTTCTGGAAAATAATTACCAATGCATCCACAATCCCTACCGCCACTTCTTTCAAGACCCTAGGATGTAGGCCATCAGGTCCGGGGGATTTATCCGCCTTAAGTCCCATTATTTTACTGAGTACCATCTCCTTAGTGATTTTAATCGTGTTTAGCTCCTCCCCCCCCCCATTGCTGCCTGTTTGTCCAGTGTTGGGATATTTTTAGTGTCCTCTACTGTAAAGACTGATACAAAATATTTGTTCAGCGTCTTTGCCATCTCCATGTTCCCCACCACTAGTTTCCCGGTCCCATCCTCTAAGGGACCAACGTTCACTTTAGCCACCCTTTTTCTTTTTATATAGCTGTAGAAACTCTTGCTATCTGTTTTTATATTTTTTGCTAGTTTACTTTCATAATCTATCTTCCCTTTCTTAATTAATCTTTTAGTTATTGTTTGCTGGCTTTTAAATGCTTCCCAATCTTCTATCCTCCCACTAGATTTGGCTACTTTATATGCCCTTGTTTTCAGTCGGATACTATCCTTTATTACTTTACTAAGCCACGGATGGCTGTCTTTTCTTTTATTCCCCTTTTTCCTCAGTGGAATATATTTATCTTGAAAGATGTGAAATATCTCCTTGAATGTAGACCACTGCTCTTGTACCGTCTTACACTTTAATCTGTTTTCCCAGTCCACTTTAGTCAATTCTACTCTCATACCTTCATAGTCTCCTTTATTTAAGCTCAGTACGCTGGTTTGAGATCCAACTCTCTCATCCTCAAACTGAATTTGGAATTCAACCATATTATGGTCACTCATTCCAAGGGGATCCTTTACTAGGACATTTTTTATTAATCCTGTCTCATTACACAGGACCAGATCTAAGATTGCCTGCCCCCTGGTTGGTTCAGTTACATACTGCTCAAGGAACCCGTCCCTAATACACTCTATGAACTCTTCCTCAAGGCTGCCATGCCCAATTTAATTAGTCCAGTCAATATGAAAGTTAAAATCCCCCATGATTATAGCTGTTCCCTTATTACAAGCCCCAACTATTCTTTAAATGTTAGCCATTGCTTTTCTACCGTCATACCTTTTAATGTAGTTTTGCAATCTACCATAGCCAACTCGCCCCTCATACCTACGTAGTTTGCTTTGTTTAGATTTAAGACCCTAGTTTCGGATTTAACTAAGTCACTTTTGAACTTAATTTAAATTCTATCATATTATGGTCACTCTTCCCTAAAGGCCCCTTTACTGCAAGGTTATTAATTAACCCTTTCTCATTGCACAATACTAGATCTAAAATACTGTTCCCTAGTTGGTTCAACATATTGATCTAGAAAACGATCTTGTACACATTCCATGAATTCGTCCTCCACACTATTCCTGCAAATTTGGTTTGCCCAGTCTTTATGTAGATTAAAGTTCCCTATGATTACTGTATTACCCTCGTTACATGTGCCTCTCATTTCCTGATTTATACTCTGCCCTACATTACAACTACTGTTTGGAGGCCTACAAACAACTCCCACCAATGTTTTCTGCCCCTTGCTGTTGCTTAGCTCCACCCAAACTGATTCTACTTCTTGATTTTCGGAGCTAAGATCCTTTCTCTCTACTGTCTTTATCCCATCCTTTATCAGTTCATAGAGACTAATACAGCCAAACATTTCCATAGCCCACTCCTATACCCATTTTTTTTTACAACTTTCAAATTACTGTAGAGAAGGTATGGGCAAAGCTTAGTTCATACAAATGTCAGATGCAACACATATGGTTTACTTTCTACAGGCCCATCCCAATATTAATTCTGTTCATGCAGCAGACATAAAAGGGGTTATTTTCTGACTCAGTGCTTCTGGCAGGGATCCTTTCCCACTGGACATTTTGGAAATTTGAGTGCATGCTGGCTTTCCAGTTGTTAGTTTAAATGGTTGGAAAATAACACCTAGTGCGTGCATGGATTTTGGACATGTGCTGGCAACTGCAAGGCTTCCTCCTAGAAGTACAAAGTTGGAAAAGTACCCCCCAAAAAATAATATTCATAAATTTGAAAATAGTTTCTTTTTTGCTTTTTGAGTTCAGTAACTACGTAATACAGAATGTAATTCCTTCAACATTTCCTGCTTGCTCACTAATTTAAGATACAGGATGATCTCTGTTATCCTTCTTTGAACCCTTCCCAATTCTGTTCTCTTTTCATTGGTTTATTGACCAACAATGCAGAAAATACACAAAATGTGCACCAGAACTATGAACTTTGGTGGACAATATTAGGTCAGTTGCTCGTTATACACCTGGCCCAATTTTCCTTTCCAGTGACTCCAGCTAATTTTCACCCCTCATCTTCTGAGCACATTACCACGGGCACATTCTTCATGTGCATTCTACTTTGAATGCATTAGGAAATATTACAAATTGTAAGAATCCCAGAACAGGTTCTTGATTATACCTGCTCAATTAGATTTCTTCATTTAAAAAAGTGAACAATCATGGCCCATGGTGAAAGATGCCATCAAAGTTGAAAAACATTGGAGAAAAGTTAAGGTTTCCTTGTACTTAGCAAATCAATAGTCCAATTTGCAGGTACAACTACCTCTGCACACCATGGGTGAGGCAATCAGATTGCAACTGCACAATCGCACCCATCTGCATCTTATTTCAATATTCCAGGCACTATATGATGCATTGAGATAAGATGGTGGATGTATTCTTCTGTCACTGCAATGGACCTGTAGACAGGAGGCGAGATTTGCTATATCACCAGATTGATTTGCTAATGATTATAGTAAAAACAACAAAATAAACTTAAATAACACCTTTAGTTTAGAAAGGTTTCCAAATGCACCTTATAAGAGGGAAAATAAAAAAAAGGAATGGACACCAAAAATGGAGAGTTAGCTAGTAGGGATGACCAAAAGAATGCTGTTCAGGAGAGCCACCAAGAGGGGGACTAAGGTGGCTGCTCTGCCACTAATGGAAGGCAAAGGAAAGATCAGAGTCAAAGGACCAAAGGGTGTGGGAGGTGAAAGTTGTGGGCTGCGAAGGTGGAAGCAGGTCATGGAGGGATTTGAAGATGAGGATTAGGATTTTAAATTTAATGCATGGAGAACATGGAACTAGTAGTTCAGTGAGGACAGGGATGATGGGTGAGCAGGACTTGGACACCTAAGTTTTGAATGAGTTGGAAGTTATAGAGGAAGGTGTATAGGAGACTGGGAAGGAAGTCAATAGGGAAAAAATCATCTAGGGTGATAAAAGGATGGATAATGACTTTATCAACAACAGGGGTCACCTAGTGGTGGAGGTGGGCAAAGTTGTGAGGTGGAAGTAAACAGTCTTAGCGATCGATAGGATGGATTTTAATTATAAAATAAAGCAATACCCTCATGGAGAAACAAAAGTGCACAATGAATTTAAAAAGTGACTTTCTAACAGCATATAGCTAGCTCCTTTAAAGAAGAATGCAAAAGTACATAGCTTATTTCAAGAAGAATGAAATTATCTACCATGTCTCAATTCCTAACGCAGAGAATAGCTAAGCCATTCATAGAATAGAATCATTGAATTCTATTCAGAGCAAGAATGTCCCAAATCTTGGTCTTATGTTAGCTGATCTCAGATGGGAAACTGAAATGAGCCTGAACATCCCAAGTTAAACATGCACAGTTCTGCCCTGTCTTGATCTCTATTTTCAGAAACCCTTGATATAAGTGCATATTTGCAGATGCCACGTTTAACATGTCTGGACTCAGCTTTATTGCTCCCCACAGTAGAATAGCCAGCTGAAGTCCATTTTCTGGGCTTATACATAAAGAATAAGCACTTGTAAAAGATAAGAGGATCAGCAGCACCCGTAGAACTATATTCCAGCAAGGAATTGATGTTTTCCTTAGGGGGAAAGAGGAGGAGGTAAAGGAGATTGGGGAGAAAATTGGCAGCAAAATGAGGGGGGTAAAAAAGGAATGCATTACCTTGATCATCCAGAAGTACCATTATGCTGTCCTTGTGAGTGTGGCCAAAAAACTGTCCAACAATGATATCACTGTATTTGCGAAGAATTTGCACCAGCCTCTCATTGTCCTTCTCCCTGACTGCAGTGGTGCTCATTGAATCTGGCAAATAGCCTGGAGGAACATGTGCTATGAGATAAACCTGGGAGAAAGTACATTCATTACTTTATGGTAATAGACTAATGTGTCAGAAATCAGATCCCATTTGGCACAATTTCTTTATTTAACCCTCCTCATTAAACCATCCTGCTTACCTTCCAATACATAGAAAGCACTTCTAGCCAAAGCATTGAAGAGGTGGATCTTTAGAGAATTTTGTTTTTTTTAGTATTCGTTCATGGGATGTGGGCATCGCTGGCAAGGCCAGCATTTATTGCCCATCCCTAATTGCCCTTCAGGTGGTGGTGAAGGTACGCCCACAGTACTGTTAGGGAGGGAGTTCCAGGATTTTGACCCAGTGACAATGAAGGAACAGCAATAAACTTCCAAGTCAGGATGGTGTGTGACTTGGAGGGGAAATTGGAGGTGGTGGTGTTCCCATGCGCCTGCTGCCCTTGTCTTTCTAGGTGGAAGAGGTTGGGGGTTTGGGAGGTGCTGCTGAAGAAGCCTTGGCGAGTGGCTGCAGTGCATCTTGTAGATGGTACACACTGCAGCCACGGTACGCCGGTGGTGGAGGGAGTGAATGTTTAAGGTGGTGGATCGGGTGCCAATCAAGTGGGCTGCTTTGTCCTGGATGGTGTCGAGCTTCTTGAGTGCTGTTAGAGCTGCACTCATCCAAGTAAGTGGAGAGTATTCCATCACACTCCTTACTTGTGCCGTGTAGATGGTGGAAAGGCTTTGGGGAGTCCGGAGGCGAGACACTCGCCGCAGAATGCCTAGCCTCTGACCTGCTCTTGTTGCCACAGTGGCTGGTCCAGTTAAGTTTCTGGTCAATGGTGACCCCCAGGATGTTGATGGTGGGGGATTCGGCGATGGTAACGCCGTTGAATGTCATGGGGTGGTGGTTAGACTCTCGCTTATTGGAGATAGTCATTGCCTGGCACTTGCGTGGCACGAATGTTACCTGTCACTTATCAGCCCAAGCCTGAACGTCCTGCAGGTCTTGTTGCATTCAGGCATAGACTGCTTCATTATCTGAGGAGTTGTGAATGGCACTGAACACTGTGCATCTAGGGCAATAAAAGGATGGATAATGACTTTATCAACAACAGGGGTCACCTAGTGGTGGAGGTGGGCAAAGTTGTGAGGTGGAAGTAAACAGTCTTAGCGATCGATGGGATGGATTTTACAGTAATTATAAAATAAAGCAATACCCTCCACCCAGCCACAACCAAGAGAAGCCAAAATTGTTCTGGTTCTATCTGCATTTGTTTTGTATGTTTTTTTTGAAAAACTGCAATATAAATTTGAACCCACTGCATAAATGGAGTCCAATATTCTATTAATACAAAATGTTAAATCAGCAGTGGTTTTCATTAGCTAATCTGGTTATTTAATTTTAATTTAGAATTGCGTGGAATTTATGCACGGGTTTTCCCAATGTTCAAGGAACCCTGGAGAAACAGCGTAAATAACTAAAAACGACAGAGGTGTCCTATTGGGAAACCCATCAGTGCCAATAATGGTGCATGGTGCTCAGGGCAAAATATAGATAAAGGAAATGAAAAAAAGGGTTAAGAAATGGCTAAAACAAAAACTTGCCTTTATATTAGTGTCCTCTCCCTACCCTCCAGTATATTGTTCCAGTAATTCTGGACACCCATGGAAATGGACATGATTTAGGTTGTAAAAACTGCATGCCAGAATGGGAAGGTGTGGGGGGAAGTGGCATGCAAGATGGACATACATCCAAATGAATATTTAACTGAAGTGCCCACCAGTTTGAGATGGGCACTTTTACCACTGCTGGTCCTGTCCAATGGCACACAAAGTGGGTGGGAGTGACTTCAGCCTATTCTCCCAGTTCAGTCACCTAATTTACACCACAATGGCAGGTGGCTGCCATCAGAAAATCCAGGTACCAAAGTTGATACAGGATTTGATTGTCTAAGCAGGTAGAAATACAAAGTCAGTTTTTAAAGTTAACGTTCTGATTTTAGCACTGACAGTAGGCAACATCGCCTGCCAGTTAACACATATCAGAAATTGAGTGAAGCACTGATGTTTCAATATGTACTCTCAGCAGTACAGTTCTTCACCGGCGGTGCGAAGTTGGAAAATTACCCCTCAATCTAAATCTGTGGTTCCTATTCCTGATAAACTATTCTCCTCATTCAGCTTCAGACTTTGCTACCAATGCCAGCATTTAAGAAAACTTGGCAACAGCATAAACAACTTGCATTTATATAGCGCCTTTAACATAGTAAAATGTCGCAAAGCGCTTCACAGGAGAGTTATCAAACAAAATTTGACACCTTGTCATATAAGAGGATATTCACGCAGATGACCAAAAGCTTGGTCAAAGAGGTAAGTTTTAAGGAGCGTCTTAAATGAGGAAAGAGAGGTGGAGAGGTTTAGGGAGGGAATTATAGAGGTTAGGGCCTCGGCAGCTGAAGGCACAGCCGCCAACGGTGGAGCGATTAAAATTGCAGATGCGCAAGAGGCCAGAATTGAAGGAGCACAGATATCTCAGAAGATTGAAGGGCTGGAGGAGGTTACAGAGATAGGGAGGGGCAAGGCCACGGAAGGATTTGAAAACAAGGATGAGAATTTTAAAATTGAGGCATTGCTTAACCAAGAACCAATGTAGGTCAGCGAGATGGGTGAACGGGACTTGGTGCGAGTTAGGATACGGGCAGCAGAGTTTTGGATGAGCTTAGGTTATGGAGGGTGGAAGATGGGTAGCCAGCCAGGAGTGCATTGGAATAGTCAGGTCTGGAGGTAACAAAGGCATGGATGAGGGTTTCAGCAGCAGATGAGCTGAGGCAGGGGTGGGGTCAGGCGATGTTACGGAGATGGAAATAGGCAGCCTTAGTGATGGCGCGAATGTGTGGTCGTAAGCTCAAATATGACACCAAGGTTGCAAACGGTCTGCAAATTTAATGCAGTAACCATTTCTTGTAGAAGACGGTGAAAAAGAACATGCTATTATTTCCAACAGCTCAGTTTTCATTCAGTGGCAATGATCACTATCACTTCCCAGAGTGATAAAAGATTCTATGTCACAGCATCAGTTGCAAATATGTTAGCCCACTCTGCAACGTCAAACTCCTCCCCTAAAGCACCTTTTTTCAGGGCATGTAAAGATACATGTATTTCATTAAATAGGTGCCAGAACTTGGATCTGATGCCAAGTCCTCTTCAAGCTACTTTTGATAAGATTTGTTCCTCTGCAAGGATTATTATATTATTGTTTTTGTCTGCCTTTATACTTTCAGGGAAAGTGTTGCCCACTTTAGCCAGTAAAGTATCCCTGAATTTCATTCTTTCAAACACTCGGCAAATGTTGCAAACTTCAACATTCCATGACTGTCATTCAAAAAAGGCATTATACTATTTATTCAATAAAAAATTAATAAAATTAGAGAAACCTCCAAAAACGTGAATTGTGGAAATTTACAAAACAAAATATAGGAATGCAGTGTTTTTGGAAAGTTTATTTCTCTTATGCTGTGGAACGTCTTGTGTTGTGACTCATTCCCAAAGCGAGAGAAAAGAACAGAAGCTCATGCACGAAGGCCATGGTCTTATAGACACAATAGCAGAGATCATGTGGGCTCCCGAGCTGAAAAAGTTTCTTAGCAAAAGTAATACTGGCTTGATTTTCCCACCAAACTGATGGTACATGGATACATGCAAATGAAAAAATAGTGTTACAAGCTGAATTTGTAACTCTTAACATGCTAAAATAGTCAAAAACTTGCATTTGTGTAGTACCTTATCATGACCTCAGAAGATCCCAAAGTACAGTACAACTAATGGGTAGCTTTTTGAAGAGTAGATACTGTTCTTATGATACAGGATCATTCACATTCATCTCAGAAGCAGACAGGGCGTCTCTGTTAAAGTCTCATCTGAAAGGCAGCGCCTCCAACAAAGCAGCACTTCCTCAGTACAGCAATGAAATGTCAATGGTAGACTATATGCTCAAATTTATAATGGAGTTTGAACCCACAAACTTCTGAGAAGCGAGAGTGCCACCAACTGAGCTAAGCTGTCAAAATACTTGTAGTGAATTAATTTACAAAGAAATTTAACATTTTTAATTATATTAAAACAGTAATGAAATCACAAGAGAATTGTCAGATTATATGGATCCTTTGCCCTCAATATAAAATCTGCTTCAACTATTTTAAACGCCTATCTCTTTTGAAGATTATTACATAGATTTTACCTTCTCTTTGTTTTGTTGAGCTTCCTTCAATGTATATTCAAGCCACACAAACTGCCCTGCAGGGTCTGGGATTCTCTCAGTCACTTTATTGGGACTGTAGTACAAGTTTGTGTTTAGGCTGATTATCCGGAGGGTCTGCTGGGTAACACGACAATTAAAGACCTGGGTGTAGAACCCACCTATAGCAAATAGAAAGCAAACTCAGGAAGGTGCAGTTTATGTAACAAAAGGATTTAGTAAAAACTTCCAAAACTAAATCAATTGACAGATGAAGCATTATTTTTAATAGAAAGAATCCAGAAACCTCTTTATAGCTTGACTTTGAACATAAAACAACAACAAAAATAATGGTCGGGTAGCATGAATACCATTATTGTGATTTTGATTAAATCAATTCAGAATGGGCAATTATTGTTCATTAGGAAACAAACTGGAGGAATTGGAAGAAAGATTACACACAGATACAATTCATTGTGAAGTATTCCTCCTCGCCTTCTACCACATTTCTAGAAGTCAAGCCAATAACCTTCTGCTAAGGTGTTTTATATCTGTTTGCCATTAAAGTGGTAGAATTGAAGTATTTGTTAAGACAGAAAACACTACAGAGGGGAACTATGGGGATAAAAGATACATTTCTCTACCGACAGCGAACCTGGAGTAAACTTTAAAAAAAACATTTTTGACTTTGGTCCAGAAATGTTACTATTTCTGTAAGATCAATTCTGAAAAGGGTCTTCATGCATTTAAAAAATTCTACCCAGTTAACAAAAAATGATGTTCTAAGAAGCACAATTTTGTCCGATATGATTTAATGAATTGTGGTGTTTGTGTTGCACTGAATGGAAATCAGTTGGTATGTTATAAGCAGTTTGATTCTAAGTTGTAACGAGCATAAGGGGGCTTACTGAATTCAACATGACTGGGTTTTGATTCTATACTGTAACTTGTTCAGAGAGACTGCTGCCAGTGTACTTTTAAGCTGCATTTGTACCACACTACTGTTTCTACACAAGGTGGTTTTGGGTGTACATCAATACAAAAGTGGAACATAACTCAGAAGAGAACCAAGTGTACTAAAGCCCTCAAGTGAGACACCCCTGCACTATGCCATTTCAGATGGTTGGGAGGTCCCAAAGCATACAATATAAATTCAGTCTTATACACATAAATGAATCAGGGGACTGTACAGTGAGGTGCAAATGGTTATCCTATCGATTCAGCTTCTTTTTACTAACAGAACTCACATACATTCCAGTATCATTACACAAAAGCTTCACTGAACTAGCGTCTACTGTACATTGTGATACTAAGCTCCTTCAGCCACTTCACTAAGGCACACACATCATTGGTACAAATGAACTGATTTGGACTGATGCTGTAGTTTGTTTTTGATTGTTTTTTTTTTAATTAACCTGAATTTATTTCATATGCACTTTATTGGGATGGTTCTGCAAGTTACTTTTGATGCAAGATATTTTGAAGAAAACACACATAGGGGACTTTAAAAAGCAATTATTAAATGACATTTTACAGTTGAATAGAATTTCCCTTTTCAATTAAAACCACATAATAAGCAACGGCCATCAAATTTTACCTTTTTGCAAGGTCCTACGTGCATCGGGTGTCAACCACTGTTTCCACATGTCAGCTGCAGCATTGTAAACGTCATTCACATCAACAGGAAGCTGGTCCTAATAATAAAATAAGGAAAACACAAACAAAATTCTATAATTTTCTTTTATACTACGTCAAGAAGTACTTTCAATGTAAATATTATTGGAATTCTTGTTTTATTTTCTCTTCTACTGAAGAAGCTGACTTTTGGTGGGATATAGCTCTGTCAAGTGGCCATTCTTCTTGTGAGCTGACACAAGATGCGTGGAGAGCATCACAACTAAACACAATCCTATTTTCAACCAATGTCCACACATCTGTGCTTTTCAGCAGGAGTCACTGACTAGGAATCAGGGGAGGAAACTCCCAGTTTATATTTATCCCAGCCCAAAAGTTTGACTGTGTCAATTATAGCAATCCAACTCCTGTCCCAGTCCAAGACTACCTATCTAAAGCACAAATGTATCAAACCTGGGACCTTCTGGTCTGTGTGGTTTGGTAGTATGCTGAAGGGATCTTCAGCCAATTGTCCATCAGGGGAACAAATACCATTGTGATTCAAACCAATAATTATAAGCAGAATATTTTTCTACTACTCTAACAAGTCCATTTTTCTTATCAGTTGATGTATCTGCCCATCAAAGCAAGGGATAATAGAAAAGTCTTCCATTTCCTAATGCTATTTCAAATATCCAGTTTCAGCATCAAACAATCAGCTCAGATATAGCACGGCTGGAAGCAGAGTAAAGCTCCCTCTACTTTAATCAACAATGTGCCTTACTCTCAGCCTCAGAGCCACCAGCATGTGTAAAGATTGTCCGATGAAGAGCCTGCTCGACAAGGATGTGGTTTGGATAATCGGGCTTGGAGGTTGTTATGTCTAATTTGAGGCACTTGCGATTTTTCAGGGATTCATTTTAATCACCAGAAAATTGGAAGCAGAGTGAATCGGATGCACTGATCTCTTTGACCAACTTCCTGATCTACACTGCTGTGGAGTGAGGCTTTGCACTAGAAGCTTCACCTTGCAGTATTTACCATATTGAATAATCCTCTTTGGCAGAGAAGTTGGAATATTTGCATATTGAAGTCTGGCTAATTATTATTCCCCAAAACACTTTATTGTTACTTTATCAATGCTCTTGAAAATTAACAATTTTTTCAAAAATCATACCTAAAAATGTCATTACCATCCTTTAAAGTTGTCAATCAGGAATCTAAAATGATCTTCAGTAATCTGTTATGTATTTTGTTGACTTATAATAAAACAACATTTAAAAATCGAACAAGGGCATTTTTTTCCATTCCCAATACTTTTGTTCTGAATGATTCTGCCAAATGAAGGCAGGTAAATCTGAGCATGTTGAAGTTGGTTTGGACTGTGCATTTGACTTACCCAATATAGCTGCAAGGGTTTCTGGACTATCCCTTTTTTGTATATATAAATACAAGTACATAACATAGAAAATAGATGTATATGTTTATGCAAAGCACTATATATTATACTATGTTTCTTTCATTACAAATTTGAATTAAAACACTACCTGTGGCCAATAGTCATGGTTTCCCAATGTAGGAAAAACCTGTAGATCTTTGAAGTACTCCTGGATAGTCCGCGTCATATTATGGAGGATGTCAATCACAATTTTTGTGGCGAGCTCTGCAGCTGGTACATGGGGAGGACTATCTCTGCAATAACAAAAGAAAATCAAAAGCAATGAGGATAGTAAGTGGCCATGGGACTCTCAGTGCTCAGCATTTTGATAAACAAACTGCAGAAAGAGTTAAGATGTAATAACTTTTTCCTTAGCCATTTACATGATTAATCTAGAACATATTGAAAATACTGAGTGGGTCGCAACATTCCATTTCAAAATGCATTGCAAATTCCTATGCCAGGCTCGGTCAATGGCAAAAATTGATTTTCCAAAGTAATTAAGGTTTCCGATTGAAAAGTAACGCTAGCCTTGACTCAGTGGTAGTACGCCCGCCTCCAAGTCAGACCACAATCTCGGCTGGCACTTCAGGGTAGCACTAAGCGAGTGCTGCATTGTCGGAGATGTCGTCATTCAGATGAGATGTTAAACTGCGGCTCCATCACATGGCCTTATTTGAAGAAGAGCAGGGGAGTTCTTCCCGGTGACCTGACCAATATTTATACATCAACATCACTAAAAACAGTTTATCTGGTCATTATCTCATTGCTGTTTGTGGGACCTTGCTGTGTACAAATTAGCAGCCACATTTCCTACATTACAACAGTGATTATACTTCAAAAGTACTTCGTTGGCTGTAAAGTGCATTAGGATATCCTGAGGTCATAAGTCGCTATATAAATGCAAGTTCTTTCCTTTTTCTTTCTTAACATTACTTGAAAAGCTGCCTCTTCATTGGATTTATATAGTGAGAGAATACATGGCAATATAGTAAAACAAGTGTTTTGAGTCTGCCTGCAGTTGCAGGGTCTATCCACTGGGTTGTGGTGTGGCATAAACTGCAGTCTGTTGCTTTGGGAAGGGTTATCATATTGTTTTTCATGTTTCAGGTCAGCAAAAGGCAAGTTATTCTGCAACATTTGTGTAAAATTTAAAGGCCAAGAAATTCGGGTCGGGGGCTTCCCGCAGGTGCAAGCCCCCGACCTACACTTACCTAGCGCGCCGGCAGTTGACCTCTTGGCCTGCATGGAATTCCTCTCCGAGGCCTGTCCCAGAGGCCGGCGCGCTATGCTGGCGTGTCCCAGGGGCGTAGTTAGTGCGAAGCGTCCCCTGGGATCACGTGAGCAACAAGCAGCCAATCGGAGCAGGGAATGCTCCATTCATAAGTCTTGACAGATAGACCTGTCAAAACGTATAAATGCTGAGGCTGTAAAACTGTACTTTACCTTCAAATAATTTTTTTTTTTTTTTTAAATCACACTTTGTAAATAAACTATAAATGACATTAAATAACTCTTTTAAACAAAAATTTAAATTTTTGAAAAAAATAATTTTATAAAAAAACGGGGCTAAAAATAAACTTACCTTGCTTTAAAGTATTTAAAAGTAAAAAACCTGTGGAAAAAATGTTTTAATTTTAAATAATTGACCACTTACCTTTGAAAATGAAGTCCTTACGGCTGCTTTTTACATTTCTAAAATGTACAGACTTATCCGCATGTTAAAACCTGAAAAAAAAGGAAGTTCAACGCGCACGCGCAGACTCCCGCGCGCACGCGTTCGACCTCTGAACCCCTTGGTTCAGAGGATCGGAAGTGCCGGTTTCCCACGCATGCGTAGTGCATGCAAGATTCCGGCACTTCCATCGGGTCCACGCGTGAGTACTCCGTCCGTACTCACGCGTTGGGACCTGAATTTCTGGGCCAAAGTGTTTAAAACATATATTTTCATTTTTTCTACTTCCCCCATATGGACAGATCTTTGATGAACCAGCCCCCAGATATATATTTGCTGCCTGCTATTTCCCATCCTGTCCCGGTTCCTACATGTGGCACTAGGCTCAGTTCCCGACATGCCTAGCCTAGCCCCTCCATCCCTGCACCTGGCTCTCTTCAAAGCAAGTGATTTGGCTTTAAAATATAGTGTCCAAGCACTTAAGTAGTCACCTCTGTGCTGTCAGCTCTAAACACAGAGGGGGAAAAATTCGGTCGCGTCCCCTTAGGAGCGCTAACTTCGCTGGGGTGCTACTTTTAGCGCCACAAAAAACTTATCACCCCCCCGGGCCCGAAATTCACAGGTAGCACCCCAAGAGGGAGGCGGGGTGCTACTGGAAATGCCCTGCCTCCCTCTTGGCGCTACCAGTGAATATCGCAGCGCTACTGCAGGCCTTCCTCCCCTTACTAAAGGGGAGGGGCCTAGCGCAGCGCGACCCGGAGCCCAGCTGGGCCACCAGGGATCGGCGTGCCGGCAAAAAAGCCCAGTACTCAAGGGGAGTGGTGGGCTGATGGATAGTAGCCGACACCCTGCAGGGGGGGCTGCACAGGAGGCCGAGGACGGCAAAGGGGGCAGGTGCTGGCAGGCGGCCAGCAACAGAAAATGGCTGCCCGGCACCTCCCTTTTAAATATTGCCGCCCCGGCCGCACGTACACCCCCCTGACCTGTTGGACATAGCGTCCGGCGGTAAGTCAGGGGGCACTACTGAAGTTCGTGGCCAGGACGTGCACTGCGCACAGCGATGACATCATCGCCAGAGGCGCAGCACCGCGGGGTGCTACCAGTTACCGCTGCCGCTAACCTCCCGCTGAATTTCACAGGAGGAGTTAGTGGCATCGTGCCCAGATGCTAGATGCTTTGCGCCCATTACGGCGCTAATGGGAAGCACAAAGCAACCGAATTTTGCCCCCAGAGTCTTTGTGTGCAACAATCAAACGGAACCCCTAGGGGAATGGGACTGGGAAGGGGGACCTTGCATCAATGGCAACCTTCTCCCCCACAACTGAGTAGCAATGTGAGCCACAGGCTCGAACACACTTTCTCCACCCCTGCCCCTCCCCTCCCCCCACGATCAGCAATGTCGGCTATGGGCCAAATCTGACCACATGGTCGCAAAGCCCGGCTGAGCATTTCTCCTCACCCACTCCCCCCATCTCTGTTAAACTGTAACTCACAGTTAAAGAAAAGTCTGGCACTGTAGTAGGAAAGCCATTTCAGCAAAGTTCTCCCCCCACTCCCTAAGAGGAAAATATGACCTTGTGAGCAATTCACCGTATTTCACCCAACCGCCTAGTGAGATTAAAATCCTTGTCGTTATCACCCTTCCACCCAGGTTCAATTATCCACCCACCCTTTCACTCTCCTTGAGCTGAATACTGCACTTAGTCTTGACTCCTCATGTGCAACACCATGGGTGGTGATTGACTAGTAGTCTATAAAAGTAGAAGTGCATAAAATTACAACATTGAAACAGGCTGTTTAGGCAAACTGGTCCGTGTTGGTTATCCACCACATGAACAATAGCCTAAACCCATGTGCCCATCCTGTTCCCATATCCCTTTATGTCCCTTTCTTTCAACCACCTATCTAACCTATTCTTAAATGTTGGCCTGGTCCCTGCTTCAACCAACTCCAGTAATTCATTCCACAGCATCAGTGTAAACATTTCTCCTGTCCTCTGTACTAACTCTCACATTTAATGTTATAACCACATCCTCTATTCTAAACCCCTTTGACCACTGGAAAGAGCTTATTTCTATCTATACCTTGTCCCAACCCTTCATAATTTTAAACACCTCCATCAAATCATGCCGCAATCTCCTCTGTTCCAACAAAAACAGCCCGAATTTTATTTGCATTTCCTCATACCAGACAGCATCTTAGTGAATCTGTTCTGGATCCTTTCTATTGCCTCAATATCCTTCCTACATTTGAAGCCCAAAACTGTGCACAGTACTCCAACTGTAGTTTTACTCAGGTTTTAATATAGATTCACCATTACATGTCGACTTTTATATTCTAGTCCCAGAACAGAACCCTGTGATACACCCCCACCTACTACCAAAGACTCTTGAGAAATTGTCTTTAACTCCTACTCTCTGTTGCCTCCCTTCTAAACGGGCTTTTAGTATAATTTTATACCTTCTCCCTAATTCCATACCACTTAATCTTCTCCAATAGTCTCTTGTGTGGTTACTTGTCAAAGGCTTTCTGAAAGTCGAGGTACATCATATCCAGGTTTGTCAAGCAAGATCTTTGTTTCTGAAATCCATGTAGGTTGTTTCTAACTATTTTTTATATATTTAGTAATTTCACCTTTAATTAAAGAATCCAAAATGCTCCCTACCACAGATGTTAATCTGTAACTACCTGGATTAATGTAAGAAGTCACACAACACCAGGTTATAGTCCAACAGTTTTATTTGAAATCACAAGCTTTCGGAGCGAAAGCTTGTGATTTCAAATAAAACTGTTGGACTATAACCTGGTGTTGTGTGACTTCTTACATTTGTCCACCCCAGTCCAACACCGGCATCTCCACACCATACCTGGATTAAGACTGACTCCCTTTTTGAAAATGGGTATTACATTGGCCACCTCTCCGGCACACACATACTCTCAATAGAACCTTGAAATATAATTGTTAGTGCCTCTGCTATTTATTCTCCCATTTCTTTCAGGATAAGAAAAGAAAGAACTTGCATTCATAGCGAGCTGGCTTCAGGACAGAAAGCAGAGAGTAGGGATAAAGGGTAGCTATTCAGAGTGGCAGAAGGTAGGTAGTGGTGTTCCACAAGGATCAGTGCTGGGACCACTGATGGTCACAATTTATATTAACGATTTAGACTTTGGAATCAAAAACACAATTTCTAAATTTGCGGATGACACCAAATTGGGGGGGGATAGTCAATACTGAGGAGGACTGCAACAAATTGCAGGAAGACATTAATAAACTTGCAGAATGGGCATATAATTGACAAATGAATTTCAACACAGATAAATGTGAGGTATTACATTTTGGCAAGGAAGAACAGGGAGCTCACTTATTACTTAGAGAGTGCGAGTCTGGGTGGGGTAGAGGAGCAAAGGGATCTCCGAGTACAAATACACAAATCACTAAAAGTAGCGACACAGGTTAACAAGGCCATAATAAAAGCAAACCAAGCACTAACGTTTATTTCTAGAGGGACTGAATTGAAAAGTAGAGAAGTTATGCT
Organism: Somniosus microcephalus; assembly: GCF_052327205.1. Classification (NCBI taxonomy): domain Eukaryota; kingdom Metazoa; phylum Chordata; class Chondrichthyes; order Squaliformes; family Somniosidae; genus Somniosus; species Somniosus microcephalus. The sequence goes on from NC_140995.1 coordinate 135,424,440, forward strand.
AAACTTGTATCAAACCTGTTAGATCACACTTAGAGTACTGCGTACAATTCTGATTGCCATATTATAAAAAGGATGTAGAGGCACTGGAGAGGGTGCAGAGAAGATTTACAAGGATGATACCAAAAATGCGAGGATACACATCAGGAAAGGATGAACAGGCTGGGTCTCTTTTCTCTTGAATGGCGAAGGCTGAGGGGTGACTTAATAGAGGTCTTTAAAATTATGAAAGGTTTTGATAGAGTAGATACAGAGAGAATATTTTCACTTGTGGGGAAGAGCATAACTAGAGGCCATCAATATAAGATAGTCACCAAGAAATCAAATAGGGAATTCAGAAGAAACTTCTTTACCCAGCGAGTGGTGAGAATGTGGAACTCGCTACCACGGAGTGGTTGAAGCGAATAGTATAGATGCATTTAAGGGGCGGTTAGATAAGCACGAGGGAGACGGGAATAGAAGATTAAGCTGATAGATTTAGATGAGGAAAGACGGGAGGAGGCTCGAGTGGAGCATAAATGCCAGCATGGACTGGCTGGGCCGAATGGCCTGTTTCTGTGCCATATATCCTATGTTATCTAGCGCCTTTCATGGCCTCAGGACATACCAAAGCACTTCACAACCAATTAAGTACTTTTGAAGTGTAATCACTGTTGTAATGCAAGAAAACATAGCAGCCAATTAGTGCACAGCAAGCTCCCACAAACTTCAATAAGATAAATGACCAATTAAACTGTTTTAGTGGTGTTGGGTTAGGGTTAAATGTTGACGAGGATATGGTGAGAACGCCACTGCTCTTCTTCAAATACTTTCATAGGATCTTTTCCGTCCACTTGAGAGGGCGGACGAGTCCTTGGTTTAACATCTCATCCAAAAGACGGCACCTCTGACAGTGCAGCACTTCCTCAATACTGAAATAGATATAATCTGAGATATGATTGGAGGTTTCACATTCTGCTAGTATTTGGCAATAACATTCATTTAGTGCAGTTCTATGTAATGTCAATACTTACCCTGTCCATATCACAAAGGAGGGTTGAACTTTAGTATCTTTCATGAACTTAAAAGCAGACTGGATAAGATTATATGGTGAATCACAGGCATAGTCTCCATAAGGTCCTGCATGCTTTGCTGGATGACCCTTTGATGAAAAGCAAACTTTGGTAGGATCATCTGTCAAGTGATAGGTAGGATCCAAATGCAAGTCAGTCACATGCCAGAATTGTCCTAATAGAAAATAAAATGCAAAGATTAGCAATTTACCATACAAAGACTTGTCCTGCACAGATTTCAAATTCCAAAAAAAACTTATAACGGTGAATCAAGCTACAAAAATATTTCATGATTTCTTTAAGAACTACTTGTGTCTTTACTAGCAGTTGTTCATTGAAGTTTATCTTGCTGCTGGACCCATTTTGAAATGTTACCGTCCATGCCTCAGCACCCACTTTGCACCTGCGAGCCAATATCCACTTGCTTTCTGAACATTCGGCTTCTCTTCCAGCTTGTTCCTGTCCTCCATACATCTGTCCCTCTCCAATTACCTGCTGTGGCTTTTTCCTCCTTACTGTTCTTAATTGGCTTTCTCTGTTAAGGTGGCCCATAATATATATAGTGGTACCTATACATTTAAAAACAAATTATGATCAAATCCCTTAAAATGTAACTGATCATAGAAATTACAGAAGTTACTTAGAAATTAGATTTTGTGTCTAGGACCACAACGCAAGGTTGCTAAAACTCTGTCTAGGTGTTTTTCTCTCCAGCATTGTATTTGTCTCAGACTGTACAAGATGACTTTATCTGAAGCTGAAAGGCAGCCCTGTATTAATAAATATCGTGCAGATGGGTTAGTTTCCAGAAACTTTGTGTAGCATGTTAATTTTCATTTCAACACTTCTGATTAAGGCCGTCACTGACCTCATCTCCTCTGGAGATCTTCCCTCCACGGCCACCAATCTTATAGTTCCCCAGCCCCGCACAGCCTGCTTCGACCTCCATCCCCAGATCCACAAACAGGGCTGCCCTGGTAGACCCATCGTCTCAGCCTGTTCTTGCCCCACGGAACTTATCTCTTCCTATCTCAACTATTTTTTCTCCTTGTCCAGTCTCTTCCCACGTACATCCACGACTCTTCCGACGTCCTCTGCCACTTTAACAGCTTCCAGTTTCCTGGCCCCAACTGTCTCCTTTTCACTATGGACATCCAATCCCTCTACACCTCCAACCCCCGCCAGGATGGCCTGAGGGCGCTCCGCTTCTTCCTTGAACAGAGGCCCAACCAGTCCCCATCCACCACCACTCTCCTGCCTGGCTGAACTTGTGCTCAATTTGAACAACTTCTCCTTTGACTCCACTCACTTTCTCCAAATTAAGGGTGTTGCTATGGGAACCCACATGGGTCCTAGCTATGTCTTCCTTTTTGAGGGATATGTGGAGCATTCTTTGTTCCTGTCCTACTCAGGTCCCCTCCCTCACATCTTTTATCCGGTACATTGATGACTGTATCGGTGCCGTTTCCTGCTCTCGCCCTGAACTAGAAAATTTCATTCACTTTGCTTCCAATTTCCACCCTTCCCTCACATGGTCCCTCTCCGACTCTTCCCTTCCCTTCCTCAACTTCTCTGTTTCCATTTCTGGGGATAGGCTATTGACAAACATTCACTATAAGCCCACTGACTCCCACGGCTACCTAGGCTGCACTTCCTCCCAACCCACTTCCTATAATGGACTCTATTCCATTCTCCCAGCTTCTCCATCTCCGCCGTATCTGCTCTGACGATGCCAACTTCCATACTAGTGCTTCCGATATGTCATCCTTTTTCCTCAACCGAGGATTCCCCTTGACCGTGGTTGACATGGTCCTTGACAGTGTCCATTCTATTTCCCACACTTCTGCTCTCACCCCTTCCCCTCTCTCCCAGAGCCACCATAGGGTTCCCCTTGTCATCACCTTTCACCCCACCAGCCTCCACATTCAACGGATCATCCTCCGCCATTTCTGCCACCTCCAGCGTGATCCCACCACCAAACAGATTTTCCCCTCCCCTTTCAGCATTCCGAAGGGACCGCTCCCTCCACAACACCCTGGTCCACTCCTCTATCACCCGCAACACCCCTTCCCCTTCCCCCGGCACCTTCCCGTGCAAGTGCAGGAGATGCAACACCTGCCCTTTTAACTCCTCCCTTCCCACTGTCCAGGGCCCCAAACTGTCCTTCCAGGTGAAACAGCGATTTACTTGTACTTCTTGCAATTTAGTATACTGTAGTCGTTGCTCACGATGCGGTCTCCTCTACATTGGGGAGACCAAATGCAGATTGGTGGAACACCTCCATTCAGTCCATAAGCGTAACCCTGAGCTTCCGGTTGCCTGGCACTTTAATTCTCCGCTCCACTCCCACTCTGACCTCTCTGTCCTCGGCCTCTTACACTGTTCCAACGAAGCTCAACGTAAGCTTGAGGAACAGCACCTCATCTTTTGATTAGGCACTTTACAGCCTTCTGGACTCAACATCGAGTTCAACAATTTCAGACCATAACCTCAGCTCCTATTTTTTTTCTCTCTCTCTCACTTGGCAGCTGTTGATGATTCTGCCATTGCCATTTACACCTCATCTAGAGTCATCTTTTGTTTCTTAACTTGTCCCATTACCATTTCCTTTTGCCTTGTACCATCATCCCTTTTGTCTTTTAGTTTCTCCTGCCTTCCATCCCATCACAGACCTTCCCTTTTGTTCTTTCTTCTCCTCCCCTCCTCCGCCCCTACACGTGGTTAAAAATCTGTTATATCTCTAACTTTTTCCAGTTCTAACGAAGGGTCATTGACCTGAAACGTTAACGCTGTTTCTCTCGCTACAGATACTGCCTGACCTGAATATTTCCAACATTTTCTGTTTTTACTTCTGATTAAGGTGCTCACTTATGTGACAAATGGGCACAAAGATACGTGGATAGCTAACCAGACAACCGAGTACATCAGAATACTGGAGCTAAAAGTAGGCCGGACAATATTCTGCCACACTCACTAATTTGCACAAGAGATGCCACAGGAAATCAGCAAAAAGTTGCAAGGTGCAGAGCTTCATGCAAAGTACGCTGAAGATAAGACCCAACTAGTCACTCTTCTCCTTGAGTGAAAGGGGGGGAGGGGGTGGAAAAAGTCTCTCTTTAATCCAGTTGGCTCCAAGATGACATGGGGGATTAGAATTGAAGTGATTCTCTGCACCAAACTTAGTAACACAGTATTTGAGTAAGACAAGCTTGCAATACTCCAGGACACTATTCATTATTCACCAGCAATGTTGTTCCTGTTCTCCATACAGATCTGTCACTGTACTTCAATTCAATTTGTAGTACTCACTCAAATGTCAAAGTCTAACTGAATGACAGACCATGCATTCTGATGGTAGGTGCCTTGTTTACAACTTCCATTAACATACAAGTGCACATGATACAACCTTCTTTTTATTTATTTCTGCATAATTATGTCACAGTAGAGTCCTTCTCCACAGTTATAGAACATCCCTTCTTGCCACTTTATCTGACTCAACAAAAAAATTGAGCAGCTGTAATACAAAACAGAAATATAATGTAAAAGATACAACAACTCGCATTTATGTAGCGCCTTTAATGTAGTAAAAAGTCCCAACGCACTTCACAAGAGCAATTATCAAACAAAACTTTAAAGCGGTATTAGGACATGTGACCAAAAGCTTGGTCAATCAGGTAGGTTTTAAAAATACGTCTTAAAGGAGGAGAGCAAGGTAGAGAGGCGGAGAGGTTTAGGGAGGGAATTCCAGACAGGCCTTGGCAGCTGAAAACACAGCTGTCAATGGTGGAGCAAAGAAAATCGTGGATGCTCAAGAGGCCAGAATTGGAGGAGCACAGAGTTAGAGGAGGTCTGTAGGGCTGGAGGAGATTACAGAGTTGGGATGGGACGATGCCATGGAGGGATTTAAAAACAAGGATAGGAACTTTAAAATCGAGGCGTTGCTGCACCAGGAGCCAATGTAGGTAAGTGAGCACAGGGGTGATGGATGAATGGGACTTGCTACAAGTTAGGATATGGGCAGCAGAGTTTGGATGAGTTCAAGTTATTTTTGCTCATCCAATACTGGAAGACAGACAAGCAGCGTGACAAATTAGAGGCAGTGGAGGTGGTGACGTTGAGCTGGGTGTCATCAGCGTATATGTGGAACCTAACGATATGTTTTTGGATGATGTCACCGAGGAGCAGCATGTAGATGAGAAATAGGAGGGGGGCAAAGGATAGATCCTTGGGGGATTCCAGTGGTAATGTTGCGGGAGTGGAACGAGAAGCCATTGCAGGTGATTCTCTGGCTACAACTGGATATACAGGAATGGAACCACGTGAAGGAATAGCCATGATTCAGAGAAATACACGATACAATGAACAGAATTTTAATATTAACAAAAGACATACTGAGTTTAAAAGACACAAGTCTCAACATTCAGGCTGTAAACAGAAATACAGGCTTCTGAGATAAGATCAGTTGATAACAAAGTTGTAAACAAGCTTTGAAATGGGAATTAGTTAAAAATACTAAAATAATGAAAGATTGAAATGGCAGTTTGGCGATTCCAGAGAGTCTATGGTTTGCAATCAACACAATGTAATCACCCAGTTAAAGTGTGAAGAGCTAACACGATAAAACAGGAACACAAACATTAAAAGAGGCATGTGCCTTTGAAACATGACATCAAGTAAATAAACATCTGCTGGTCAAATAGTTTTATGTTAAACTTGGAAAACAGGAATGATAAGATTAAATATGAGATAGCTAGAAATGCATGAAACATTCAGTTGAAGTGTCTTTAATATAGACATAGTAAAAATGATACCAACAAGACTTTGAAGATATGACATCAAATAGATGACACCAAGCAATTGCATTGTGTTTGTATTGAACATGGAGCAGTAAGGAAAGACACAATGTCTGCAAAAAAGCAGTAAAGCCAACATTAAGAATCTTCGGTAAGAATGACATCAAACAGAAAAATTGTTTTTATGATGGTTTTTGGAACGCCTAAAAAAGGTAGAGAAATAATTATGCATGCAATAGTTGAATTGATAGTAACATAGAAAGCATTCGAAAGAGGTATCAATAAAGACAATTAGCTGACATCAGCAGAGAACATCAAAGAAGAAACCAATGCCAAAAGGGTATAAAAATAATAGCTTTTCAAACAGAACGTCAGAACACGCTGAAAGAGCAGGGCGTTTCTCAACTTTCCAGAGGCATCTCTATAAGTCTTTAACTTTGAGTCTCGGGAGTCCAAAGAGGTACTATTATTTGATTTTGGTGGATGTTCTGGATTTAGAAATAAGTAAGAAATAAGAAATGTAATGAAGTAAAGATTTGAGAATAAGGATCTCTGAGAAATAAGAAATGTGAGCTAATTGTATTTTGAATTGTTAATGTTGCGACTGATTCAACAGATGTTAACTGAATGTCGGCTTTTAAATAAAACTATATATTTTTAGAATTGTCTCAAAGAGTAATTCTGTACAGACTCGTGAACCCAAATTCTGTACACTCTTTTGTAAGGAGTTGCAGAATTCTGGGGGGTATTCCGGACCCTCATAATATCCGGAAGGTTACAGTCTAGTTCAACTTATTAAAAGTACTATCCGGAGGATGGCAACATCTTCAGTCGTTCCGTTCCTTTAGGGAGAGATAGCCTGAACCTTTAGACCCATTTAAGTGTCTTATGGAATTTGGCTATCTCTAACTTAAGTTGAAGGTGAACGTCTGGGGAATACGCCTGATCTGGGGTAGCCCAAGGGCTAGGACTGCAATTATCCCTTCAACTAGGCGAAAGCAGTCCCACCCAGCTGAACAATGGAGAGGAGGATGGTGTGGTCAACCCTGTCAAAGGCTGCAGACAGGTCGAGAAAGAAGAGGAGGGTTAGTTTATCATGGTCACAGTCACATGGGATGTCATTTGAGACACTGATGAGGGCTGTTTCAGTGCTGTGGTGGGGTGGAAACCTGATTGGCGGGGTTCAAACATGGAGTTGCGGGAAAGATGGGCATTGATTTGAGAGGATACAGGACGAATTATTCTCTCTGCCCTGGTGCAAGTTAGGCATAGCACACTCTGCTGCACCTGACCAGATGTGAACTTGTCTGGACTTGCAGTCACAGAGGCTAAAACCTACTTCATTTGGATGCTCCTCAAAATGGGTGCTCCACCAGTGAACAAATAGGAAATGAGGCAGGAGGGCTGGGAATGCCCCCACTTGCCTTATTTAAATCCCTGCCCTTAGTCTGTGCCTACTGTAGACACAGGCACTCCTACCCATTTAGGAGGCAGGAAGCCCCACAAAGCCTAGTGCAACATACAGGGGGTGGCAACCCAGTACCAGGGGTCTCCATCCCTTTTTCCTGTGCTTTGCACTCGAATAATGAGCATGACCCAGGCACAAAGCACAGAAAAAGTGACTACACACACTCTAATGACACATGTAGATAGCAAGAACAGAGTATCCGGGGGGAAAGAGCGCGCGCGCGCGGGGCCGGGGGGAAAGAGCGCGCGCGCGCGCGGGGCCGGGGGGAAAGAGCGCGCGCGCGCGGGGCCGGGGGGAAAGAGCGCGCGCGGGGCCGGGGGGAAAGAGCGCGCGCGCGCGGGGCCGGGGGGAAAGAGCGCGCGCGCGCGGGGCCGGGGGGAAAGAGCGCGCGCGCGCGGGGCCGGGGGGAAAGAGCGCGCGCGCGCGGGGCCGGGGGGAAAGAGCGCGCGCGCGCGGGGCCGGGGGGAAAGAGCGCGCGCGCGCGGGGCCGGGGGGAAAGAGCGCGCGCGCGCGGGGCCGGGGGGAAAGAGCGCGCGCGCGCGGGGCCGGGGGGAAAGAGCGCGCGCGCGCGGGGCCGGGGGGAAAGAGCGCGCGCGCGCGGGGCCGGGGGGAAAGAGCGCGCGCGCGCGGGGCCGGGGGGAAAGAGCGCGCGCGCAGCGCGCGGGGCCGGGGGGAAAGAGCGCGCGCGCGCGGGGCCGGGGGGAAAGAGCGCTGCGCCGCGCGGGGGGCCGGGGGGAAAGAGCGCGCGCGCGCGGGGCCGGGGGGAAAGAGCGCGCGCGCGCGCGCGAGGGGCCGGGGGGAAAGAGCGCGCGCGCGCGGGGGCCGGGGGGAAAGAGCGCGCGCGAGGGGCCGGGGGGAAAGAGCGCGCTGCGCGCGGGGGCCGGGGGGAAAGAGCGCGCAGGCGCAGGGGCCGGGGGGAAAGAGCGCGCGCGAGGGGCCGGGGGGAAAGAGCGCGCGCGCGCGGGGCCGGGGGGAAAGAGCGCGCGCTGCGCGCGGGGCCGGGGGGAAAGAGCGCGAGCGCGCGCGGGGCCGGGGGGAAAGAGCGCGCGCGCGCGCGGGGCCGGGGGGGAAAGAGCGCGCGCAGCGCGCGGGGGCCGGGGGGAAAGAGCGCGCGCGCGCGGGGCCGGGGGGAAAGAGCGCGCGCGCGCGCGGGGCCGGGGGGAAAGAGCGCGCGCGCGCGGCGGCCGGGGGGAAAGAGCGCGCGCGCGGGGCCGGGGGGAAAGAGCGCGCGCGCGCGGGGCCGGGGGGAAAGAGCGCGCGAGCGCGCGGCGGGGCCGGGGGGGAAAGAGCGCGCGCACGCGCGGGGCCGGGGGGGAAAGAGCGCGCGCACGCGCGGGGCCGGGGGGAAAGAGCGCGCGCACGCGCGGGGCCGGGGGGAAAGAGCGCGCGCACGGCGCGGGGCCGGGGGGAAAGAGCGCGCGCACGCGCGGGGCCGGGGGGAAAGAGCGCGCGCACGCGCGGGGCC